>NC_052487.1:18640283-18780513 GCF_009730915.1 Dioscorea cayenensis subsp. rotundata | reverse complement strand
GACTAGTTGTTAGAGGATGCCAACTATGTGCTTATGCACTAACAATAATTAAATCAAAGTGACCATGAAACCCAAAAATATCAAGCTTCCACTATATCAAACCTACTAAGTGTGTGTAAAGTAATCCACCAAAATGGTGGAAGTCTTGAAATATCACTTTGGTCGAATTGAAAGTTTCTAGTTCCGTATGTTTTGTTGGAGGAGGAAGTGTTGGCCAAATTTTTTTTTAAAGTTAAAGGGCAAAGTGAGGATTTTGGAGATGGCCACTTCTCCACTTCGGATTGGGCTACAGTGAAACAAACGAATTGAAGTGTCACATAAGTGCTTACTTTCACCACTTAGACCTCTACTTCGGCGAACCAAACACAACCTAAATATCTCTTATGTAGTATTTGTCACACACACTATTTATAATACACTATGATCTACTTATTTATATAAAACAATATATTGTATCTCATCTCATAACAAACTAATAACATTTTTCATCAATATCAGCAGTAAAAATCTAAAAGAAAGTCCTAAATAAAAGCCCAAAAATCAAATTTCTCTTTAATCTCAACCCAAATCGGTCTAGCTCTATTGTGAACTCGGTTCAGAACTGGTTCATGTTAGTTAAAACCGACCCCACAAAACGCTTGCAAAAACCCGCGAAAAAGAGACTCCCAACCCGAACGAAAGCAGCCTTTGCTTCGACTCTCTCCTTCTACCAGCTCCCCGCTGACACCCCACCTCCTCCAATGCCTTCTTCTATAAAGAATCCCACCACCAAGAAGCTCATTCTTAGGCTTGTTGTTCCCAGTGGAGAGGATGATGGAGTCTGGTGTTCCTCTCTGCTCCACCTGTGGTGAGCCTGTGGGCTTCTCCTCCAATGGTGAGGTCTTTGTGGCTTGCCATGAGTGCAATTACCCTCTCTGTAAGCCTTGCTTTGAGGATGAGCTCAAGGAGGGGAGGGGAAGCTGTTTGAGATGTGGTGCTTCTTATCTTGTTCATGGTATGCTCTCTTGGTTTCCAAGTTCTTTGCTTGGTTTTTTATGCTCTTGATATGTTTGATGAAATTACTCTGAGGGTTTTACCTTGGTGTTGAGATTCATAGTGTGGTATTGGATTTGATTATTTTGTCTTGTTTGGAATTTACAGACACTACTGAAGATGCTGATCATCAAGAATTGCGAAAACGAGTCACGATGGCGTCACATCTACAGGACAGTAAGGTTGATGCTCTTATTCAACATGTTGGCAAATGTCTGCTGTTTGTATTGATGTTTTTCATGCTTCATGATAGAATTTTTGTGGCATGTGATTAGATTGGGTAATAAATTGATTAGTAATTTTGTTATTTGTTTTGTATTACAAAGAAGGTTGTCTTGTGTTTCTCGCAGGATAATGGAGTTCATGCGAGAAATGAAAGCAGCCTTTCTGTGGCTGAAAGTGGTAAGGATTGACATGGCTTGTTATTACTTTGTGTGATTTTGGGCTGCATGATTCTGAGATCTTTGGTTATTCCTGTTTTCTGAAGAGGCAAATAGTGAATCGGGAAACCCAATATGGAAAAATAGAGTAGAAAGTTGGAAGGAGAAGAAGAATAAGAAAAGTGCTGCAAAGAAGGCCAAGAAGGAAGAACAAATCCCAGTGGAACAACAAATGGAAGGCAAAGAGTAAGAATTAATCTTCTAAAAACGAGAATGATAGCTTTCTTATGCAAAAAGAAATGCGCACACAAACACATCGTTCATCGTGATCTTGGATGCCTGGTATCATTTTTGTTATCTTAAGAAAGTAGAGCATGCAGTCAAATCATATTCTTTTGATATTCAACAAAGATTTAGATCATGATGTTTGGGAACCATTTTTGAAAATAATTGTTGAAACTAAAATGCATTACATCTTCCTCCACATTAAAATGGTACAATAAGTTTGGAGGTTTAAAATTCATTATGTAAATTCGATGACTTGAACATTTAGAAACTATTATTGTGAAATCCACATTTAAGTGTTCATTATGTTTCTCAATGATACTCAACAGAATGATCTATACCTCCATGACTTCAATTTATTACTGAAGTGATGTTTGTTAAAATCTATTGTTCTTTTCTGCAAAGTACCCTAATATTTGATTACCTTGTGTGGCTGAATGGCAGGTCTTTAGATGATGGGCAACCACTTTCAAGAATTGTCCCACTCTCTCCCAATAAACTCACACCATATCGGGCTGTGATTATAATGAGATTGATAATTCTTGGGCTTTTCTTTCATTATAGAATAACCAATCCTGTTGATAGTGCTTATGCTCTATGGCTAACTTCAGTGATATGTGAGATTTGGTTTGCTGTCTCTTGGGTGTTGGATCAATTTCCCAAATGGTCGCCTATTATGAGAGAGACATTTATAGACAGGCTATCCGCAAGGTATGCACAGATAGCTAAAATCACCAACATCCATAATGGAAATGAGTTTCGTTTATGTCTATGCATTGGAAGACTAACACTGTTTCTCTGCTTCTCTAGGTATGAAAAAGGTGAATTCTGTGGACTTGCTCCAGTAGACTTCTTTGTGAGTACTGTGGATCCGCTGAAAGAACCACCACTGATCACAGCTAATACTGTGCTATCGATTCTTTCGGCTGATTATCCTGTTGAGAAAATCTCTTGCTATGTATCTGATGATGGCTCTGCTATGCTTACATTTGAGACTCTTGCGGAAACTGCCGAGTTTGCAAGGAAGTGGGTCCCATTTTGCAAGAAGTATGCAATTGAACCACGAGCACCTGAGTTCTATTTCTCTCAGAAAATTGACTATTTGAAAGACAAAATACAGCCATCATTTGTAAAAGAACGCAGAGCAATGAAGGTAAGCATTTCCATTTGTTCTTTGATTAATTGAAGTTGAAAGAGACAGAGCCTAAGAATTGAGAATTTATTATCTTGTTGCAGAGAGATTATGAAGAGTACAAGGTGAGGATAAATGCTTTAGTTGCCAAGGCTCAGAAAACTCCGGATGAAGGCTGGACGATGCAAGATGGAACATCATGGCCCGGAAATAATCCACGTGACCACCCTGGCATGATTCAGGTATACTTCCCTAACTTTCTTGTTTCGATATCACTGATGTGTTAAATAGCTTCATACCTCTATCAAGATTTTACCACTTTCAATTTACTATCCATAATTATTTGGTACTATGCTCCAACTTTTGCTGCTGTCTATTGATAATAATGCAGCAAGCAGACAATACATGTTTACTAATTACTAAAATTCTTGTCAGCCAACCTCCTACAAACTTTGTCAGAATCATTGACAAAGAAAGTTGAAAGTTATAAGACAGATTCTTCATGTTATGGCAAAGTTTTGGTACCTAACAACAATTATTTTCTTGTTGATAATTTGTTCAGGTTTTTCTTGGCAATAGTGGAGCTCATGACATTGAAGGCAATGAACTTCCTCGTCTTGTATATGTCTCCAGAGAAAAAAGACCTGGATACCAGCACCACAAAAAGGCTGGAGCGATGAATGCTCTGGTAAATTATCAAATTTTCAAACTAAATCTTTCTTTCCATGCATACAGACATTATTCTTAACTTTTTATTACCATTACAGGTGCGAGTCTCAGCGGTTCTTACAAATGCTCCATACATTCTCAACCTGGATTGTGATCACTATGTCAACAACAGTAAAGCAGTTCGCGAAGCAATGTGCTTCATGATGGACCCTCAAGTAGGTAGAGAGGTGTGTTACATTCAGTTCCCTCAGAGATTTGACGGCATAGATCGCAGTGATCGATATGCTAATCGGAACACAGTCTTCTTCGATGTAAGTTAAAAACAGAACAAACACTTCAAGGGTCTCCACTACTCATTTTTTCGTTGTTTCATCTCTGAGTTCATCTCAATCATGTTCAGGTTAACATGAAAGGCCTTGATGGAATTCAAGGACCAGTTTATGTGGGAACTGGTTGTGTCTTCAACAGGCAAGCATTATATGGATATGGTCCACCATCTTTGCCTGCACTTCCAAAGGCATCATTTTGCTCATGGTGTTGTTCCTGCTGCTGCTGTTGTCGTTCAAAGAAAGCTCCAAAAGATGAGAAAGAAGTTTACAGAGATTCCAAGAGGGATGATCTGAATGCAGCCATATTTAATCTCAGAGAAATTGACAGTAAGCATTGTGAAGAATTTTCAAGCTGGTTTTGTTCTCAATTAATGGTCTGAGTTTTTATTTTTATTTTTTATTTTCATGCAGACTACGATGAATATGAGAGGTCAATGTTGATATCCCAGCTGAGTTTTGAGAAGACATTTGGTTTATCTTCAGTTTTCATTGAGTCCACTCTAATGGAGTATGGAGGAGTTGCAGAGTCTGCAAACCCATCTACATTAATAAAAGAAGCTATTCATGTCATTAGCTGTGGGTACGAGGAGAAAACTGAATGGGGAAAAGAGGTGAGTTTTCATACATTTCTTTTGATGCATATTGATGATTTATCTTATTAGTATTTGTAGTTGGTGGACTATGATTTTTTGGATAAATACATAAATTTCTACAACTTGTTAGAACATCCGTTGTAGTCTAGTTGGTTAGGATACTCGGCTCTCACCCGAGAGACCCGGCAACGGAACTCTCTTTTTCCTTTTTTTTAATAGCTTTAATGGGTGTTTGCATATGTATACTTTGTAGATTCCTCAAATTATATTTCTAATACACCTATTAGTTCTAAAATTAAAATTTTTTTACATTTAGTCAAAAATAATTTACATATAATACAGCTATATATAACTTCGAATGTTCTCTTTTTATTTATTTATTTTTTAACTTCTATGGTTGTTTGCATAATATCCTCATAGAATCCTGAATTTACATATTATTACATATATGCATCATAAGCTCCTTTCAAAATTTAGTTTTTTTACATATATATAAATACCTAGATAGGCATGTAGTTGAGGCGAATGAACTACCTATTATACATAAATAACTTAGAAGATTTCATATACAAATCAACGTATCACTCCGGATGTGTGTGTTTGTGCGTGAAAGTACAATATTCTTCATAAGTATACATCATTTCAACCTTATGCTAATATACCAAATGTATGCCCATGCCCATGATCTGATTGGTTGTATGCCTCTTCCCATCCTTTGATGCAGATTGGCTGGATTTATGGGTCAGTGACAGAAGACATTCTAACAGGATTCAAGATGCATTGCAGGGGATGGAGATCAATCTACTGCATGCCTTTGAGACCAGCCTTCAAAGGATCAGCTCCAATCAATCTTTCCGACCGTCTGCACCAAGTTCTTCGGTGGGCTCTCGGCTCTGTCGAGATCTTCCTCAGCCGCCATTGCCCTCTCTGGTATGGCTATGGTGGTGGTCGTCTCAAATGGCTACAAAGACTCTCCTACATTAACACCATCGTCTATCCCTTCACTTCACTCCCGCTCATTGCTTACTGCTCACTTCCCGCCATTTGCCTCCTCACCGGAAAATTCATCATCCCGACGGTAATATATCATCTGGAATAATGACTGTAATGGTCCCATTTTTCGTACTTAAACAAATGCTCGATTTGCAGCTTTCAAACATTGCAAGTGTGTGGTTTCTTGGCCTCTTTATCTCCATCATCCTGACAAGTGTTCTCGAGCTTCGTTGGAGTGGTGTCGGAATAGAAGAATGGTGGCGTAACGAGCAGTTCTGGGTCATTGGAGGAGTCTCGGCCCATCTCTTTGCAGTTTTCCAAGGGTTCCTGAAGATGCTTGCAGGCATTGACACCAACTTCACTGTGACATCTAAGGCTGCAGATGACGGGGAATTCGCTGACCTCTATATTGTCAAGTGGACTACGCTATTGATACCTCCGACGACCCTCATCGTTGTTAATCTCGTTGGTGTCGTTGCCGGGTTCTCTGATGCATTGAACAGTGGGTATGAAGCTTGGGGGCCATTGTTCGGGAAGGTGTTCTTTGCACTGTGGGTGATACTTCATCTGTATCCATTCCTCAAGGGTCTCATGGGAAGGCAGAACCGAACTCCCACCATTGTTGTGCTCTGGTCTGTGCTTTTGGCCTCTGTTTTCTCTCTTCTGTGGGTGAAGATCGATCCATTCTTGAGCAAGACAGACAGTGCAGTTGCTCAGAACTGCAATTCCATTGACTGCTGATGAAGACCCCTGCATCACTGTCAGCATGTGTTCATTTGTTATATAATGGCGAGACAATCACTACAAGTGATTCTTCTATACATTGTTTTATTTTGAGAGACCCTGCAATGAGCTGAGAGATAAGTTTTGACTCTATTGGAACTTGGGTGTCTTATAAACATATGGCAACTTATCAATGGTGATATTTGCGTAAGGGTTTGTTATTAACATTCAAAATTGTCCGTACTTGGTGTCTAAACTTAAGAGCATACATATGAACAAGTGTCATCGAAATGTTAATAAGAGTGTGAGAATATATTTACCTCTTTCATCATGCATGTTTTCACAATTCATCTCATGAAGCTATTGACAAGCCTATTCAAAGGAAATGCAGCTCTTGCTATCATGGTATCATGGTTTGAGGTTCACCAATAACTTCTGCATGAACACCTGCCTTCCTTAAAATGGTGGAAGCGATTTGAGTCTCTCAAGATGATTTCTCTTGCAGTTATTTTAGAAATGAACTTTGCGACCTCATGACAATCACCACAGACTCTCAGGTTCTTTGTAACTCGTATAGGTTTCCCTTTTGAAGAATTCAGGATCCCATAAGCAATAGCTAGCTTTTCACTGTGCCCACAAAGAGCCTCTTCTTTTTTTGAATCATCGGCGTTCATCAAAGCGTACATTTTTTTCGGAAAGTGCCCTTCATCTTTCATCCTTCTCTGCACACGTTTGAGAAACAGTTCTATTTTCTTTGAATGTGGGTGTGATTTGTCTCCCGAGACAAAGATCTGAACTCTGCTTTTGATTTCAATCCAACTGCACCCAGGATTCTTTTTCAGGCAACGGCCAGAAATTCTCTTCCTTAATTTCTTCACAGATTCCCATTTCTCTGCCTCTGCATATATGTTTGCAAGAAGTATATAGTACCCTGTGTTTTCTGGTTCTAAGTCAAAGACATGTTCAGCAACTCTTTCAGCAAGTTTCACATCCCTATGGATTCTACAGCCACACAGCAGTGCACCCCAAACAGTGGAATCAGGTTTTATTGGCATTGATTCGATGAATTTGTACGCTTTAGTTAATTGGCCTGCACGACTAAAAAGATCGACTATACATGCATAGTGCTCTAATGTAGGCTCTATTTTGTACTCATGTCTCATAATATTGAAAAATCTTAATCCTTCATCTGTTAATCCAGAATGGCTACAAGCATATAGAATTGCAATGAAAGAGACCTCATCTGGCGGTATGCCTTCTTGTTTCATCTCATTGAAGATAGCAATTGCTTCTTTGCCACAGCCATGCATGCCATATCCCGCAATCATCACTGTCCATGAAATTAAATCCTTCATCACCATTCGGTCAAAAAGGTGACGAGCAAGTCCTAGTGCACCGCACTTTGCATACATGTCCACAAGAGCATTTGCTACATGACCATCCAAGAGAGACCCTGACCTTAATATGTGGCCATGGATCTCTCTGCCCCTCTCCAATGACGAAATACTACCACAGGCAGAAAGTATGCAAGCCATGGTGACACAATTAGGTTTCATCTTATGACGCATCTCACCGAACAATACAAGAGCTTCATTCGGGAAAGAGCTCTTTGAATAACCTGCAATCAATGTATTCCAAGAGACAATGTCCTTGTTGATGGTACGATCAAAAACAGACCTAGCATCTTCCATATTTCCACATTTTGCATACATATCCATGAGTGCATTGGCGACAAACAAGTTTGACTCTAATCCATTCCGTGAGACATAATCATGGACAGACTTACCATGCTCTATGGCAGAATGACATGCACAAGCATGAAGCACAGTTGTAATAGCATATAAATCTGGTTGTGTTCCTTCTGCTTCCATTTTCCCAAACAACTCAATTGCTTCATCAAATCTACCATCTCTAGTATAACCCGAGATCATCGAAGTCCATGACACAACACTCTTTTCACCCATTCTCTCAAACACTCTCTCTGCACTTTCCAACATCCCACATTTACAGTACATGTTCAACAAAAGAATTACAAAGTGTGATCTTCTTTCCCAAAACCACATTTGATCGAATACCCATGTACCACAGTGCCCGGCCAAAGCCAACCCTTTTCAGCTAAAGCCGGAAGGACACTCACTAGAGTGGCCAAATCCATCCGAATCCCCTCAAACCACATCTTAGCAAACAACTCTACTGCCATTTCTGCAACACCATTCAATACACACCCATTGACAATTGAGTTCCAAGATATAATATCCTTATCAGGCATTTCATCAAACATAAGAACTGCACTCTCAATGCTGCCACACTTTGAGTACAAAGAAACAAGGGCATTTCCAACAGCATTATGGGCATCAAATCCAAGCTTTAGAAGGAATCCATGGACCTTCTCTCCCTCACGAACCCGTTTCAAATCGGCAAAAACACTTCAAAAATGCAAGAAAAAGTGTGTGAATTGGCTCTAATTCCCACACGCCACATTCTTTTCAAAAACATCAACACTTGCTTCACAATCTCCATTCCTCGCATACTCATACATCAATAGATTCCAAAGAAAAGGATGATCTTTCGATTGGAGACCTTCAATGAACCTCCTCCCTTGTATCAAGTCCCCACATTTAAGGTACATGAAGGCGAGCTTTGAGCTCAGAACGGAGTCTATCTCGGTTTCCGAAGAGGATAAGATCGCATGGACCTTGCGACCATCGGCTAGAGATCCGAGCTCGGCGCAGAGCTCCAGGACGGCGCAGTAAGTCTCCAGCTCGAGGTTGGAGAGCTCGCAATCCATACGAGAAATCGAATCCATTGCTTGTTTTAGATTGCCCGTCTTGCATAGCATTTGAATGTCAGCGTTGATATCGTTGGTTAGCTTCTCGGCAAGCAAAGTGAAGCTTCTTGCGATGGTTTTTGAGGATCTGGAGGTCGAGAGAGAGGTTGGAGATGGTCTGAGAGAGCGCAGAGGATGGAAAAACAGCGGCTTTTGAAGGGAAGAGGACGGGAACCATGGAAGCGAAGAGTTCGAAGCTAGAGCTTGTAGCGCCGCAGCCATCACTGGCTTGGGATGATTGTTGAAGCAATGAATAGACTAATCCTCATTTAAAACTATACTAACATAGGATGCCTACTCTATGTAATGACACAAATTATAAATTTATATATATAAACAAGATAGTAATTCTATCCTATAAATATCACTCTTTGGAACTTTTGTTTGAGAATTGAGAGACATTTGTCTAGTTTTGATAAGATGTTTGTTCCTATCTTTTAATCCTTCTTCACAACAGTAATATCAATTTCACTCTCACATGTTTTTTTAACACCATGATCCACCCATTACAAATGCTTTTAATCATGCTCTTAATGTACTAGTTAACCAAAGATGAATAATTTTTCATTACATAATGACAACAACCTTTCTTACTTATCTATATATATATATATATATATATATATATATATATATATATGATATTGGCTAATGTGTCGTTTTGTTTGACCTAGAGACAATGACCTTTTTCCCTTAGATGCATGACTCTTAATTCCATTCCCTGAAAATCATCTCTTCCCAACTTTTATTCTAGAAGGCTATTTGGTAACTCTTAATTGGTTAACATGTCACAATTCCATTCATCATCCATTTACTACCCCTGCTTTGATCCCCTGCTCTGACTCCTTGCCCTTTCCTCTGTCGTTCCCCTCTTGCCATGGCAAGCGGGGACCGGCCCCCGGTCCCTCCTCCTACTTCGCAGCCCAAATCCTGGGCACAAATCGCTTCCTCACTTCGGCAGTCGACCGATAACTCTCCTCTACACAATGTGAACATTCTCAACAAGCTCAAAGAGACAACATCTGATTTCATTCGAATCGATGGTGATGCCATGTGTCGTGCCAGACTGAAGTTTCAACATGCGCTTTACGGGAAACTCTTCGGTAAACCTCCTCCCTTCAATGAAGTCAAAACAGACTTGCTCTCCAAATGGAGCGCCTATGGCGAAGTCACGATCTCCGACCTTCCTAACGGGTTTCTACTAATCAGATGTTCATCCCAAGAAGCTATGCAGCACATCCTCCTTGACGGGCCCTGGTCCGTCAACGGCATCATTCTCCAGCTATCTCCATGGAAACCCTTCTTCGAGCCCACCTTCGCCAAGCTCAGCACAGCAGCCATTTGGATGCAGCTCCACAATCTTCCTGTGGAGTTTTGGGACGGTGAAACGTTGGAGACCATTGCCAATTAGTTTGGTAGCTTGCTCAAAGTGGATGATTTCACAACCTCTCTTAGTAGGCCCAAATATGCCCGAATTTGTGTTGAGATTGATCTTTCTAAACCACTAAGCCACGGTTTCTGGATCAGCGACGATTTGCACAGGGTGTTCGTTGTCGTCCAGTATGAGCGCCTGCCGACATTTTGTTACTCGTGTGGTATGATTGGCCATGGTAGCAATTCTTGTCCTCGCGTTGGATCGACTGGTGCCGCCAGAACCAAGCTGTCCCACCCAATGCGGTCGCACGGGACTGGTTCTAGCCAGGTACCGGTCGATCTGGTCCAACGCATGGATGATGATGACCTCCCTCCGGACAGCCACCTGTCGGAAAGTATGAAGAAAACAGCACAAAATCCTTCAGATTCTGACTACGGACCTTGGCTTCTGGTTTCTCGCCGGCAAGGCAGCGCTCGTGGACGCGGGGGTGGCACACGTGCCACTCACGTGACCCACAGTGCAGCAGCTGTGCCAAATTCCGAACTCGCCCTGTCCCGAGGCTCTGACATACGTAGCGTTAGGGGTGGCAATAATCTGTCCGGGCCCGCCGGCCCGGTTTTGTCCGGCCCGGAATAAACCGGGTTTGGACAGAAGTTTTGTTAATACGGGCCGGGTCCGGATATAGTCTAGTTGTCCGGATTTAAATCCGGGCCGGGTCCGGCCCAAGAAATCCGGACAACCGGGCCTTTGTATTTTAAAATTTTTTATATAAAGCCCAATTACCTAAGCCCAAATCTTTTTAGTTATTAATTAAATATTTTTAATATTTATATAAAAATATAATGAGAACATTGAATGATTGATTGTGATTTAAAAATATTGAATGATTGATTAAATATTTAATATATAATGAGAACATTGAATCATTGATTGTGATTTAAAAATTTTTATAATTTCATCGTGATTAGTGTCTGTGTCACATGACTCACATGTGTGCAGTGAGGGAAATTTGCTTTTTCGTTCTTCAGTGAGCTTTTTCATGCTTAGAAGCTGAAGGTTGCAAGCCTGCAACACGACTCCATTGTCATCCTCTTGATTGTTCACAAATTCCATCTCCGGTGACGATCATAACTCCCGTGTTTTCAGGTATGTTTCTCTACTCTTTATCTATCTATTTATTTATTTGTTTAATTCTCTATATCTTTATCTCCCTCCTCATTAATTCTTTGTCCATCTCATGAAATTAGAACACCTTAGTTTATTTCAAAAGCTCATTTATCTTTAGTTTAAATTCTTTATTTGCTTCACCATTCACACTCTAAATTATTATTTTTTAAATTATTTTGCAGAATTTGAAAGATGTCATCCAATGAAGAAATTGATGGATCTTGTAGTGTGGTTGACAATCAAGGTAATACTAAAAGGCCAAGAAAAAATGCATCAAATGTATGGAATGACTTTGTTCCTCTTCCTACAAATCATGCTATATATGGTGATAATTTGAAAAGGGCTGAATGTCAACATTGTCATGTTATAATAGTAGCTGATAGTAGCTATGGAACTAATACAATGAAACGACATATTTTAAAATGTCCTGCAAGAAAAAATCATGATGTGGGGCAAATGTTGATGTCTTCATCACTTGAAAAGGGCAATATTGAACTTAGGCATCAAAAGTTGAATCAAGAACAACACCGGGAGAATATAGTGATGGCAATTCTTTTGCATGAATACCCATTTCAGTTTGTAGAGCATGAGGGTACTAGAAATATGATCTCTTATCTTAACCCTGATGTCAAGCATGTGACACGCAATACAATTAAGGCTGATGTGCTAAAGTTTTATAGAAGAGAAAAAAAGAAGTTGCTTGACATTTTACAATTAGTACCGGGGAGGATTAGTCTTACATCGATTTATGGACATCCATTACGATCGATGGTTATATTTCTCTCACGCTCATTTTTGTTGACAAAGATTGGATATTACAAAAAGAGAATTTTAAATTTCCATTACATGCCAACACCACACATTGGGTTTGCAATTTCTGAAATGATATCTTCTTTGTTGAATGAGTGGAATTTGGAGAAAAAATTGTTTTCCATAACTTTGGACAATGCTAGTTCTAATGATTCATTTGTTGATTTTGTTAAAAGTCAACTTTGCATAAGAAATGGATTGCTTCTCAATGGTGAATTTTTTCATGTCCGTTGTTGTGCATGCATATTTTGAATTTGATAGTTCAAGATGGGCTAAAAAGAAATTGATAGTGGTATTTACAAGATTCGAGAGAGTGTGAAATTTATGAAAGGGTCACAATCTCGAAAGAAGAAGTTTCATGATTGTGCACAACAAATGGGCATCAATTGCAAAAAAGGGTTGCGTCAAGATGTTAGCACAAGATGGAATTCAACATATCTTATGCTAGAGTCGGCTTTACATTATCGAGATGCATTTATTCATCTTTCATTGAGTGACTCTAATTATCTTCATTGCCCTACTTTAGAAGAATGGAATCACATTGAAAACATGGTCAAGTTTTTGAAAGTGTTCTATGATGTGACAAATATTTTTTCGGGCACCTTGTATCCCACTTCAAATTTGTTCTTTCTTGGGATGTGGAGAATCCAATGTATATTGCAAGAAGAAGCAAAAAATCTCATTCTTTTTAGAAGTTCATCATTGTCAAAAATGCAATCAAAGTTTGATAAATATTGGGGAGCTTTTAGTGCTATATTGGCTATTGCGGTGATTTTAGATCCTCGTTATAAAATGGATATTGTTGAATTTGCTTTTATGAAACTCTATGGTGATGATGAAGGCAATAGCAAGGTGAATAATATTCGTGAGAAGCTTCAAAAGTTATTTGGAGAATATTGCAATATTGATTTACAAAATCAAGGTAGTTCTTATACAATCCAAACAACTCAAGACCAAGTTATTGAAGGGGATCCAAATGATCCATTAATGGTGAGTACTTATGAGTCATAAGCAATTAAATTATTTTTAATTATGTTATTTTTAAAGACTTTTGCTTTTTTCATGATTAATATGTATAGGCTTATGAAGCATTTTCAAAGTAAGCGCTTGGCTTCACAAGTACGCATAAGTCGTAATTGATTTGTATTTGGAAGAGCCACCATCTCGATCGAAGAAAAACTTGAATGTTTTAGAATTTTTGGAGCTCGTTCAATATCGTTATCCACGCCTTTGTCAAATGGCGCGTGATGTTTGCGCGATTCCTATTACCACGCTTGCTTCCGAGTCCGCCTTTAGTTCGGAGGTAGAGTGCTTGACCAATATCGAAGTTCTCTCACTCGGACATTGTAGAAGCTTTAATATGTGGACGAGATTGGTTACATGCATCAATGGGTAAGTTTGTGAAATTTTATTATTTCAAAAACAACACTCACATAATATTTATATGAAGACTAATACAAATATTTTTAATTGTTGTGTTATTATCTCAGGTGGCCATGGAAAAATGAAAGATTTTTGATGATGGCAATCAAGGGATGTTGAAGGTCGACCTTGTTGCTCAAACTTCAAATCAATCTTCAAATGAAGTTGAGATTAATTAACTTTGAAGATTGCATTAAAAGTTGTGTATGTGATTTTTATATCATTAAGACATGGGTTCTGGGTATTATTTTTGGCTTTGTTATTTAATTTTTGTATTATCAAGACATGTATTTTTTTATGTAATACTTATTAAAAACTTGGATTATTGTATGAATTAATTTGGATTGTTGGACATTGCTTTTTGCATTTGATATGAATTAAATTATTTTTATAGTTTAGTATTTGAATGAACTTTTAAATGTATATTATAGGATTCAAATAAAATTCGGACATTTAGACAACCCGGTTTTTGAAAGAAACCGGTCTCAGATAAGTCACACTTGTCCCGGATTTAAAACCGGGCCGGGTCCGGACATTAAATTAGTTACTTATTAGAATAGTTGTCCGGACCCGGTTTTGTCCGGACCCGGATTTTTGCCACCCCTACGTAGCGTACGTGGTAGAAGGAGAGCTACCCCTAGCGGGCGGCCACCTCCTTGCCCTGTCACATCCTCTGCTGGCGTTATCGTTGAACATTCGCTTATTCATTGCACCTCTTCTAATCCGCCCGTTGTGTCTCCATCTCCCGATGTTGCACTATTTGCATGTGAGTTCCAAGACGGAGCGCAAATCCCACTCTGTGCTTCGCCGCCTGTAGCATCCAATCAAGAGCTTCCTTTTCACACATCCCCATGCAGAGAGATCGGCAGTGGATCTCGCCGCCCATACTCTCCACCTCCCGTGCTACGTTCTTCGATACAACCATCTTTCGACGCTCCATCCTGTCTAATCAACACCCCCCACTCCATTCTCGTTGACAAAGTCACCAACGCTCTCGAAGAAGAGGATATGGAAGAAGATGGTAGCCAGAGTGAAGTGTTCTCTGATGAAGATGATGACGATGATATGTCCGAGGAGGCCTCTTCGGATGTTAGCCCATATGATGATATGACCCTATCCCAGTATCAGTCGGAGGCTCGCCGTGAAGCCCTGGTTCGAAAAGGATCTGACATGCATAGCACCTTTCCCAAGAAGGGGAGACTGGAAACTGGAGAGCCTTGCTCTTTGTCGTTAATCGTCCTCCTTCTCCCTTTGGAAGCGTCTATCCTTTTTACCTAATTTTTTGGTTATTATGAGTTCATTTAAAATAATCTGTTGGAATTGTAGGGGAATCTCCGTTGGAGATACTTCCTCCCGCGTTCTTCACCTTGTTAAAGCGCACAAGCCTGCTATTGTTTGTCTTGTTGAGACAAGAGCAAATACTGATAGAGTGGATCGTTTTTGCAGGAAAGTTCCCCGAAGCTAGGATTGGGCAGCTATCCTCTCTGATGGATATTCTGGCAGCATCATTGTGCTTTGGCGCAAATCCATTGGCGTAGTTACTCCTATTGCAGCTTCCAGACGGGCTCTCCACATTATTATTTCCCAAAACAACTGCAATACTCTTCTCATTTCTGTTATTTACAGCTCGTCTCGATTTAGAAATCAATGTATTCTTTGGCATGAGCTATCTAAGCTTTCTTCTTTGCAGGTCCCCTGGCTTGTGGTGGGAGATTTCAATACTATTCTTCACCGGGATGAGCACTTAGGGGGCCCTTTTATGCACTACGATAGAAAATCTCGGTTCATTGGTGATTTTGTTGAGAATAATAACTTGATGGATCTCAATTATTCGGGTCCCCATTTTACTTGGTGCAACAATCAGCTGGGCCTTGCTCGTCGTTGGGCTAGGCTTGATAGATGCCTAATTAATCTTGCTTGGGCTGACTTTTTTAGGATCAATACTCTTAAGCATCTCCCCCGTGTTTTTTCGGATCATTCTCCTCTCCTTTTGTCTTCCTCTCAATCTTTTAATACCTTCAAAAATATTTTCAAGTTTAATAACGTTTGGTTTGACTTTTTAGGGTGTCATGATGCTGTCCGGGCGGCTTGGTGCAAACAACCCCATGGTAACCCCATGCAAGCCTTCACTCATCTTCTTTCTTGTGCTTGTAACAAGCTCCATCAGTGGCGCAAAAGTGGTATCAATAAAATCGAGTGTGATTTACTGAGCATTGAAGTTGAGGTCAGTAACCTGGAGCAGTCTGATTTTAATCTCATTTCACAAACTCTTTTAATGGAGGCTTATTCTAACCTCTCGGTCTTGCAGCGTCAGAACAGTAATATTTAGGCTCAGCGTGCTCATTTGTCGTGGATCAAAGATGGCGACAAGAATACCGGCT
Source organism: Dioscorea cayenensis subsp. rotundata (assembly GCF_009730915.1). NCBI lineage: Eukaryota > Viridiplantae > Streptophyta > Magnoliopsida > Dioscoreales > Dioscoreaceae > Dioscorea > Dioscorea cayenensis. Next base: position 18,764,395 of record NC_052487.1, on the reverse strand, counting down.
TCTTCCATGCTATGACTAGATTTTGTGCTCATAATAATTTCATTTCTCAGGTCGACGATTTTTTAGGCAATCAGTGTCAGGATCAATCCAGTATTGAGAATGCTTTTCTTGAATTTTATAAAAATCTCTGGAGCACACCGACTATCGACTCGGTCAACATTTTTGATACCTTCCCTGGTACCCTCCCTTGCATCTCAGATCTTAACGCTGAATCTCTCATTCGGGAAGTCACTAAGGAGAAAGTCTTTCAAGCCATCTTAGACCTCCCCGCTGGTAAGTCTCCTGGCCCTGACGGTTTTAGCGTGGAATTTTATAAAAACTTTTGGCCTGTTATCGGCGATCATTTGTTTTTGGCCATCCATTTTTTCTTCGATAATGCGGTTCTTCCTTCCTCATTGGGTAAAACATTCATTGCTCTTATTCCCAAGAAGGATAGACCCAAGACGGTGTCGGATTTTTGCCCCATCTCTCTTTGCAACGTGAATTTTAAAATTATTTCCAAACTTTTGGCCAATCGCTTGAAGCTTGTTCTCCCTAATCTAATAGGTAGAGAGCAGGCTGGTTTTGTGTCTGGCCGGTGCGCGTTTGACAATATTATTGCAGCACAAGAGATTGTTCATTCTTTAGAAACTGATCTTAAAAACCCCCCCTAGGATGATTATTAAGCTTGATATTGAAAAAGCCTACGACACCGTTAATTGGAGTGCAATTCTTGCTGTTCTGACTCATATGAACTTCCCAACGCTTTGGATCTCCTGGATTTCTACTTGTTTACAATCGTGCTCTTTCTCTCTTCTTGTGAATGGTAACACTTCCCCTTGGTTCTCCTCGTCCAGAGGAGTGCGCCAAGGGGATCCCATTTCGTCTTACTTATTCATTATGGTGACTCAAGTTCTTACCTCTTTGTTCAATTCTGGCCTTGTTAACGGTTCTATCCCTGGTTTTGACACAAACTCTTAATTCTAATTTTAATCATCTTATGTTCGCCGATGACTTAATTGTTGTTACCTAAGCCTCTAGATGTGCCGCCCGGAGCATTAACTAGTGTTTAGATGTTTACGGGTCTTTCTCCGGTCAACGTCCTAATTTTTCCAAGTCTCAGGTCTTCTTTTCCCTCCCCTGTGTAATAACATCGTGTCTTCTCGTGATCCGTTTCTATCTTAAACCTTTCCCAAGCTTCCTTCCCTTTCAAGTATCTTGGAATTTTTCATCTCGCCCAAGCGTCTTGCCGCTCTACCTTTAACCCCATGGTTGAAAAAAATCGAGACACCAGTGTAACTCGTTGGAGTAACTTCAATCTTTCCACCACGCGAAAGCCATTTTTAATTAATTCCTCTCGCTCTCCATTCCCACTTATTACCTCTCCTGCTTTATTCTATTCTCGAGGGTGTTATTTCGAGATCACCAAAAGTCAGTTAGGGAAGTTTCTATCGGAGTAGGAATGGCAATGGAAAGGGCATCCATAATGTGAGTTGGAAAATTATTAGCGAAGGTAAGTCTGATAGGGGAATTGGAATCAGAAATCTATCTCTTGCTAAATTTTCTCTTTTGGCCAAGCACGTTTTTGGCTTTTTACCTCTCTGAACTTTTGGAACAACTCTGCACCCGTGAATTGTTCGTGGTTTTTTCGTAGTCTTTTTAAAGCTGCTGTGCACATTAAACCCTTTTGTCGTATTATTTCGATCAACCCTACTCATACTTCCTTCTTTTGGGACCCGTGGATTTTTGACATCCTGATTGCTGTTAAACCCACATTTTTAAACATGAGTATCGATGAGTTTTCAATTTCCATTTCTGATGTTATCGTCGGTGATCGCTGGTGTGAGGCTGGTCTGCTCCATGTGTTTGGCCCTAACTTGAATCTGCATGATCTGAGGCATTCTTCTATTGACTTTATTTCTTGTAATCGTTGGATGTGGAACCCTCCTACCAAGAAACACAAAATCTCATCCTCTGTATACACACACTTAAACCAAAGTACTCCTCTGGAGGTTGTTTGGCAGTGCTGGAGATTGATCTAAAAACTTTGCATTGCTCCCAGAGCCAAACACTTTATGTGGACCCTATTCCATGGTCGTTTGTCCACTTCTAATTTTTTATATCATTTGAATCTTGGTCCTGACAATCCTTGTGTGTTGTGTGGTTCCTTCCCCGAATCCATTGATCATCTTTTTTGCCATTGTGTCAAAGCCAAGAAGGTTTGGTCCTATCTTAGTTTGAAAACTAATACGTGTATTCATTTTCCAAACGGTTTCGGTTCAGGGCTCTGGCTCACAGAGGGAAGTTACTCAATTTTTATTATTTCTGCCATCTTTGCTACCGCTTGGATGATCTAGAAAACTCGCTGTGATATCATTTTTCGTAATGCTCGATTCAATGTTCCTACTATTGTATGCAGAGCAATTGCTCATGTGCAGGAACACATCGATAGCAGAGGGAGCCTATTCAGACAAAAGCTTATTTTGAACAACCTGTCCAAGACCGATGACTTCATCTTGTTCTCATACACGAATGTCCATCAAGCATCCAAGGTATGTTCTGTGGGATTTTTCATCTCCAATACTAACTATGTCATTCAATTTGCAGGTTGCTACTCGTTTGAGCTGGAGGATTTGTCTATGGAGGAACTCTCTGCGCTCATTACTGCTCTTCAATCAGCCCAGAACTATTGCTTGCGCATCAAGCACATCTTCGTTCACACTCCCACAACAGCAATTATAATCAAGAATCCTGATCCAGTCATCACTTGGAGAGTCAATCCTCAGATTGCCAATATTAGACAATTCTTGAATGACCATGAGTCCCCCTGACATTCACTGCATTCCTTGCCACTAGATGAAGCCTGCCGTCCAATTAGCATCACTAGGCCTCAACCTCTCCTCCTCAAATCTCTTCCTATTTGGACGGGACCTTCCTCGGTGGATTATGACCGCGTTTAGTGAGACCGGATTTCATTTCTAGTGTCCTTGTTTAGTTGTTTCAGTTCATTTGTCTTTTAATTCTTGTTCTGTTATTTGTTTTTCTTCCTAGTTTCTTCTAATATATTAGCCCCTGAGGTTCTTTACATGTCACCATTCCCTACAACTTTTTTCTTCTAAACTTTGACTTTGGGTGGACATTTGGTAACATGTCACTATCCTTTAGAAATTTTTTCTTCTAAACTTTGACTTTGGGTGAACATTTGATAACTCTTAATTAGTTCATATATCATAGCACGAGAAATCAACCATAAATTACTGCGAGATACAAGTTCCACCACCCAAATAATTTCCAACTAAACCAACCAATAATTTCTCTCCCACTCAAATTACTGTGATAATCTCAAACCTTGGGTCAGATCACTCCATCATAAACCTCTTCCGAACCGTTTTTGTTCTCATCTCATCCAAGCCCCTGCACACCACCACATTGGTAAGGATTGCCTACGGATCACCGGTAACTACCCGCTAGGGCTCTCCCAATCGTCCGATCGAGGTAAGCATGTTTTTCCCCTAATTTGGTTTCCCCTATTGCATTCATGTAAATTTAAAACCATTGATTAGGTCTTAGTGGTTTGATCCGCCGGCCCAATGATGATGGTGAAGGCACAATAGAGGTCCTTCGCCTCCATGTTGAGCTTCTTCGACGACTCTAGCTAAGGCAGCTTCTCATCAAATAGTGTGTCAGCAATGCAATCCACTAGATCCATGTCCCTTCTTGCTCCGATCTTCCTCATCCTACTTTGGAGACCAAGTTGGATCACGTCCCCTCTCACTCCGATCTCATTCCTCTTGAGAAGGAAAAGGTATTGGATTATTATTAATAATTAATAATAATATATTAATTATTATTAAATGAAAATATTAAGTTGTTTATTTTTTATTTATTATTTATAAAAAATATATTATTTGTAATTATTTATGATTTATGTTTATTCGTATGTCATCCTTGGACAACTATAATTTCTTCGGCCTCGATGGTAGTTGGCCATCTGCGCTCAGCTTTTCCGGTGACTTCTCTGAGCCAATGATATGTCCTCCATTCTCTCCAAATTATTCGACAATTTTATAGATTTTTGAAATTTATCTATTTTTCGTTGAAAAAAACATGATGAACTCGCAGAATTGGAATGGATTATGAATTTAGAGGAAAAATATTTTTCCGGATGTAATCAACAAGCTTCATCTCATTTCCTCCATGCTCTAATCTTTTATTTATTGTTCAATTTTAGTTTTTTAATTATAGCGAGAAAAAAATCTCTTGAATTTAGTCTTTGGCTTTTGAGAATGAGATCACATGATGCTATTAAAATAGCACCATATAATAATCTTTGTTTTTGTTGATTATTATTTTTTTTTTTGTTGCCAATGAATTGATTTAATTTTAGAAGTAATATTTTAATTTAAAAAACTTTTTATTGAATTTAGATTTGAATTATCAAAAATTCATTAAACCATTAGTACTTATTCAAATCAGAATTGTATATAGATTATAAAAATATATACTATTTTTAATGTATATAAGGATAACTTATTGTTGCTACGAATTAACCCTATATATATATATATATATATATATATATATATATATATATATATATATATATATATATATATATATATATATATATTAATACCAATTATTATTATGTAATATAATATATGTGATTATATATCAATAATGGATAAACACAAAATATTATAAATCAATAAGAGATTGACCATAATAAGATAATTATCTATTTTCATGATTTTTTTATTTATCTATTTATTTTGAAAAAAAATATGAAGAGCTTGCGCAGAAGGAATACATAACAATAAATTTTTAAGGAAGAAGCATCTTTAGTGAGGGCAACGACAAGCTTCATTTCATCTTTGGCGTGCTCTAATTTTTTTAATTTTTTTTAAACGAGGAAATTAAAGAAGTGCTCCAATTTTGAGTTGTCTTTATGATATTGAGAAAAAATGTATTAAATTTAGTATTGGGATAAAAACAAATTGTGATTTTTCGCTTTTAATGTGAATGAGATTGTGTTCTTGACAAACTTCGATGAAAAATTGATTTTATTGCTGTAATTTTTTTATTACATTGAGAAATCATATATTGAATTTAGTCTACAAATTATAAAAAGGTGTTTTTATTTTAACGAAACAAACATTGATTAAAAAATGGTTAATTGATTCAAATATGTATTTTAGTTCATGAGTTCATGCATTTTAAATTTAAAGGATAAGTATTAGTAAATGATAGAATTCCAGTGTTAATGTTATAGTTACTAATGGATCATAACTAGCAATAGGTATAGTTCTAGCATCTGAAGCTCAAGTGGGGTGTTAACACACAAAACATGGGATTAATTAAAAAATAGAGCATATATTTAATGTTGCTTGGATGGTTAAACATGCTCCATATGCTTTCACATGAGTGTGGGATCCGCTAATCAAACTTAAAGAAAAAGACTTATGTTTAGAAGCAGGTTATTGAATGTGAAAGAAACCAAACGTTTTATACTCATAATGAACATGACTAGCAATAGGTATAGTTCTAGCATCTGAAGCTCAAGTGGGGTGTTAACACACAAAACATGGGATTAATTAAAAAATAGAGCATATATTTAATGTTGCTTGGATGGTTAAACATGCTCCATTTGCTTTCACATGGGTGTGGGATCCGCTAATCAAACTTAAAGAAAAAGACTTATGTTTAGAAGCAGGTTATTGAATGTGAAAGAAACCAAACGTTTTATACTCATAATGAAATGCAATTCTTAATTGTATGCTCAAATATCTTCCCTTCTAAATTCTTTGCTGATGAGAATATATGGTCTATTTTCATCGGTTGATATTTGGTTTGCACTTCTTGATTTTAAAAGGTATTTAATTTGATTACTAAATATATCTTAAATTAAACCAAGGAAATAGTTAATACAATTAAATAATTGAAATATTACACAAAATTCAATGATTTAGATTTTTAATATTTTGTTTATCATTTTTAATTGCATACAGCTCACTGATTTATAAAATCTTTCCGAGTTAGAATAATCATGTAAATTTGGTTTTATTCATAAATTTAAAAGTTTTTTCCTTCCAAATTTGATTTGAAATTTTTTTTTATTAACTGGATGATTCATAAAAATATATTTGAATATAAATAAATAAATAAATATATATATATATATATATATATATAAATATGTGCATGTATTTCTAGAAAAAGAAATTAGGGGCTAATTTTTATATATCTTAGAAGAAAACCAAATGAAGTAATAAACCATAACCATGTTTTTTCTTGATCTTATTACTATTAAAGAGACTTCAAATATTTATAATATATATTACCCCATGTTTTGAAAACCGGACCGGACCCGGTCGGATCTGAAAACTGAACCGCCCATAGCCCGTCCGTTTTAGAATTAATGTTGACCGAATTTTGAACTCGGTCAAACCCTGCCAAACCCGTGAACCGCCGAGTCGGACCAAAACCGGATGGAACCCGGTTTTTCAATTTTTATTTTTGTTTTTGTTTTTTTGTTTTTGTTTTTGTTTTTCTTTTTGTTTTGTTTTTGTTTTAAGAAAGGACTTAGGGGCATGAATTGGCTCTCTCTTTATTTCATGATACTCTTTTGAGTCTTGATTTGTTGAAAATATTATTTGGATTTTTTGGAACTTTGGAGTTTAGAGGTATGAGAAAATAAAAAGAAAACTTGTAAAGTGTTTAAGAGGTATAAATCATTTAGGATTTATTTTTATTTTTATACTTTTTATTTTAATGGTAATGATGATCAAATATGAGAATTAAATTAATCATACTTAGTTCTAGTTTTTGTTTTGAATCATGCCTTGTCATCATCCTCACATAATTAGTAATTTAATTAGTTGTTTAATTTATGTAGTTATCATCATCCATTTATGATTAATAGATTAAGAAATAAAAGGTTTAGGGAATTGTATTTGTTGCTTTATCTAGATTAATTATTTGAATCTTCAACCATTTTGATAAAATCATAATGATATTAAAATAAATATTTAAGATAATTATGATTAAAAATATAATAAAGTTTGTTATTATATGTATATATATATTCTATATATATAATATTTAAGATAATTATTTATTTATGACGTCATCCGGTCCGACCAAAACGGGTCATCCGGTTGAACCGACTGACCCGTGACCCAAATATGAGACCGGTTCGCTATCCGGTCCGGTTTTAAAAACATTGATATTACCTTTAAAGCAATTTTTTTTTTATATTGAAGCCCATACCGTGAGCGAGGGCCCTTTACACTAGTAACACTTGGAAGCAATACCATTACTTGAAAACATAGAAAAAAAAACTTTAAATAGAACAAAAAACTCCAAATAGAATAGAAAGCAGAATAGAAAATCTATCAAGAACACAAAGAAAAGCTCCAATCAGTTGCACTTTTTCGACTAGCAAGTATTACATACTTGTTTTCAAAGAATCCGATCAAACCATATTAGTTTTTTTGTTATATTGGTGTTTTTTTGTTCCTCATAAAATTATCCAAGCCATTGGTAGGGGGAAGGCGACTGCCTTTGTGAAAATTGTGGACTACTAGCTTTTTAGAAGCATTCTTGTTCGTTGAGAAACCCTAAGTACTAACAAGTTCAACTTATATGGCTCAACAACAAGAAAAATAGTGCCAATTCTCACATTTATATGCTATACATATCCCACTTCCATTTGCTCTTCTGAGATTTGTGCATTATCTTATTTTTCTTAGCGGCCTAGCAGCTTATAAAAAAAAATCTTTCTTAATGGATCCATTTTCTTAAGTAGGATTTGAATCACCATCCCATGTGTTACTATTCATATTTCCAATGATCTCTACTAAAATCTGGTTAAAAAAAAAATGAAAATTAGTAAATAAACTAAAGTATGGAGGCATCTCATAGGATGGTTTCGTTGAATAATTTAAGCTATAAGTCATCAATAAACTTTGAAATTATATAGTTAATAGCCATTTCTGAATTTATAAATTTTTCCAGTGAGTACCTAAGTTTGGCCTTATATCAGTTTGAGCACTAACTTTCAATTTGTATCAAAATGAGCATCAAGTTTTAATTTCATTTCTCCAGCTGGGTAATTGGGGATTTCTGGTGGATTTTTGGTGATGTAGACGCTAGAAAGCTTGCATAGATGCCTTGGGTTCACGCCACCGACTCACCAACTCAGCCACTTAACCAATGTGGCTTTTTTCGGTCCATGTAGAACATACACGTCAGCTTCTCTCCCATCATCCTTTTCTTTTCCTCTCTCTCCAGAATACTATAGCCCTGGTGATGTGGACCCAGAGCATCAACGAAAGCTTTCTGACGTCCACATCACCAAAAAAAATCCACCAGAAATCCCCAATTACCCAGCTGGAGAAATGAAATTAAAATTTGGTGCTCATTTTGATACAAAATGAAAGTTGGTGCTCAAACTGATATAAGGCCAAACTTAGGTACTCACTGGAAAAATTTACCCTAGCATATTAATATATTGGAGTTATATAAATTAATTGTAGTAAATTAATAATCATTACTTTCTGGCACCGTTTGATTTACAAAATTTTACATTACCGTTTGGAATATGATTACGAGGATGGTGATTCATCATGTCACATTGAAGGGAATATATGCGATTTCTGTTTGGTTGACAAGGCAAATGTGACTATAATGTAACATTACCATGTTTGGTTAGCTGGGAATCTAATATTATCAATTGTGTTTTTTTTTTAAAATAGTGCTAAATATATCAAGATTCATAATATTTTGATGTAAATATCAAGTTTGTTTAGTAATAAATATTTGTTATTATTAAAAAATCAACTTTAAATTGTAAAATACTTTATTTTTAATAATATTAATTAAGTCAAATTTAATTATTTTAAATAAATCTAAATTGTTTTCTCCAACTTAATATCTTGAAAAATTTTGATCTCCAATATTTTCTTATCTCCAATAAAATATTTTGATAAATTTATCTTCATATAAAAAAGATGTGTGAAAAGAAAAGAAATAAAATTTTTTATTTTTGAATTTTTTTTAAAGATTGATATTTTCGAGATTTTATTAAATTTAAAAGGTATTATGTGAAAAAAAAACTTGGTACATTACATTACCACCTATTGATTTGGTAATTATATTATCTATAATATTGTTTAAATTATCAGATTCCAGAAATGTGATATTCCCATTTTAAACAACTAAACAAGATAATCTTACATTACCTTGAATATGCCGCCAACAAAACATTATCTTTGAGCAATTACCATGTAATTTCTTACTGAGTTCAGGACCTCACTTGGATTGGAGCTTTGTGAGAAAAAGCATTTAATTGGATGCATTCATGAGCGCACATATGTGAAGGCGACAGAACATGAAGTAAGAAACTTGTACTATATCATTTCTACTAACAAACACTATGATATCATGGCACTAAAAATTTATGGCATCTATCTATATTGAAAACGTTTTCAAATTTCTTGCAAAAATTGCAATGCAAAATATGTTCTATTGCACACCCAACACACACTTAGGCGATCACTTAGAAGTGTCATTACTTCTAATATTCTCATGAAGTCTTTGATTTCGTTTTTTTTTTCCTTTTGCATTATATCCAATTATACAATGTTCATTTTTTTTATAGTCAGCAATTAGGAAAATATAGCACAAATTCTTGCATTAATTACAAATCTTTTGCATCAATTTCATAAGGAAATTGTACATAAATTCATAATAGTATGTCTCCAATTGAGTAATTGCTTGTCCCTGAGTGCCAAGCTCTGAAGTAGCAAGACTTATTGACTCTGAACTCGAAGATGCTTGGGAGGTAGCCAAGCCTCCTCCATCTCTTCCCTCCTCTGCTCTTTCAAGAATTAACTTTCTACGCTCTCAATTGGAAAAAAGTACATCATTTAGTCTTCTTAGTTTCACAGCCATGTAATCATTGGAATGGTACAAATTGTTTCACACTAGCTAAAACATAAAGTTCAATGTAAATAAAAATAAATTAACTCATAACAATCACTACTCCGCTCAATAGGGTACGGCGCGATTTCACATTGTCCTGATCAACTCTAGTCTCTCTGCGTTACCCACTTACTGGATGTCGGTGTTTGAACTACCTAAGTGAGTGCAAGGGGAGATTGATAGGGTACGACATGATTTCCTTTGGAGCGGTTGTGATATTTCCAAACCAAATTGTCAATTAGTGGCTTGGTCCTAAATTGCAAGTCCAAAGTTCAAGGCGGTTGGGGGTATTCTAAATCTCTCTAATTTCCAATCTAGCTCTTTTAGGCAAATGGTGGTGGAAGTTCTCGAGCGACTCTAATTTTATTTGGTCCGACATCATTTCTGCCAACTATATGTCGAGTGGGGGTATGATTACCTTAATTATTGCATTCGGCCCCTTGGAAAAAATCTTTCTTCTAGAAAGGAATACTCAACTGCATAGATGCTTTCCTTGCTAGTATCGATACTATGATCAAGAATGGAGAAGACACCTCGTTTTGGTCAGACCACTGGTTGGATGGCTAGACTCTTAAAAAAAATGACCTGACCTCTTTGTCAGTTAGAGACATGAACCATCTGGGGGTGTAAGGGGCTCTTAACCCTAAACCCCTTGGTTTTCTCCTTATTCGAGCCATCAACTTGGCAATCTAGGCCGAGCACAATAGACGCATTTTTTTCTTTTGAATCTTCAAATGAGTTTGCTATTACTGTCAAAATTTACCATATGCTCATTGCTTGGTTTCTTGCAGTTCAGCCTCAATCGAACCCAGCTTGAAGAATCTCTTCCCTACAATCAAGCGCAATCGGCCTTCGTGGATCCAAGGGTCCCGGATCACCGAATCGCCCAGACTCCATCAAGCTGAGCTGCACCCCTTCCATTGATGGCAAACTCGCTCTAATTTAAGCAAGCTGCGTGCACCATTCTTATGTAATGATGCACCTCCCTTCTTCTGCTTTTGTGGCTCTTGTCTTTTTCCCACTTTTCTTTGTTGAGTGTGTGTCTTTGTTTCTAGCTGGGCTTCACTTCTGATGACCTAACCTCTTTGTTGCTTTCTGTTCTTAGTGGTTTCTTTTCAATGAATTGGTGGTTTATCCATTACTACTCTTCTCACTAAGGCTTGAATATTTCATACAAAAGAATGGGGAAAAATAGTATGATTTTATTATTTTAATGATGAAAAATTAAGTCATGCTCAACTCGGTAATTCATGAAATATTCGTGAATAAGAAATGAAACATTTACATAGTAGTTTGATATGTCAAAATAGATTCTATATTAATATATTAATAATTATTATTTGATATTGATATAAGCATTTTTTTCATGTACACCTTACATAAGCCTAATATAATATATTCCTAACTATATTTTTGCTTGTATCCCCATAAAATATTAACATTTATGAACACCCAAATGAAAATTTTACACATAGTATGGTTTTTTAATTTTATGCTGGTAGATATGTAATATTCTATGTTCTCTAGGGTATATATGTAAATAGATTTTAGACAAAAAGAAGATTTTCAAAAAAATAAACCTTTGCTTTCACATATTTGCAAAATAAAGATAGAATTTTTTTTTTTCATTTCGAGTATACGGTTTTTTCCCAATTCACCAGAAAAAGAAAATTCATCAAGGGTGTTAACTATTTTTTATTTGATAGGATCAAAATCATGTTGAAATTGATAGAGTATATTTCTAAGGATAATAAAGATACATATTATAGCATGATTTTAGATATGAATAACATAAACTTATGTGAAGTAGCATACCTGGCACTAGCGAAGCATTCATATTTATATTCATGCTTAGAGATCTAACTACTCTCTTTCTATCTTGCCAGAAACAAATCTCTTCGTCTATGGGGAACTAAAGAGATGTGCGAATAGATAGCAGAGACTAAGGACCTCTCAATGCCAATATATAGATAGTCCAACCCATAATGTTCTATCTATATTAGGACCCAAAATATATCCATAATCGAATTAGGACATTAGTTGAATAAGGATATGTGTTATATTTTAAAATCAATATTCATAATTAATATTATACTAATAATCCTAGTATAATTCAAAATCATTGATAATGCTTATCCACAAAATATCCAACAGTCTCCCACTTGGATAGCATTAACCAATTATGTGAAAACAAAAAAAAAATTATTACAACTAGGAATATTAATTATGGTCAGAACACATATGTATAAACCAATAAAGCAAAAAAACATTTTCACACTACAAAATTTATATCCGATAGGGATTAAATATTATGCAGGTTAATATGTTCTCCCTTTATATAGCATAAAAAATAATAGAGGTCAAATTGCATATATATATATATATATATAACAAAATATGCAATTTACAACCATGGGTTCAAGCATTCAAATTCAAACTCCCACTAACCCAAAACATCCAAAGGCTTAACACAAAAGAAACATATGATTTTAAAGTACGCAAATAATTAAGTTCTTGGTCAGTGGGTCAACCAACATATGTTTTGTGGCAAAATAATCAATTCGAGTATGGAATTCTTGAGCTTTCTCTATTAGACAAACAAACACTTAAAATCCAAATGCTTCTAGCATGGAGCAATCTCATTATTTTGAGAGAAATACACAACAACAATATTGTTGCAATGTATCACAAGTGGCCCAGAAATCAAGTTCTTTTGTCACATGGCTTGACAAGTAGCCCATAACAAGCAACATACTCTGCTTTCATAATGGAGGTAGTACTAAGAGTCTGTTAAGCACTCTTCTAATAAATATCTCCTCCTACCATTATAAATACAAACTAGAAGTGGTTCAACTAAACAACTTCTAGACTTCTCAAGTATTTCTATAAAGAGTTAACCTGCAAAAGTAACATTAGGACAAGTACAAACTTGAGCATTCATTAGAATGCCAATCATGAAAGCATACGGTCCTTTTACATCTCAGCTTTCTTTCTTTCCATAATTTTGTGGTCTCTCAGATTTGAAAAGGCTTCATCGCTTTCCTCCAACTAGTGCCACATGTAGGAAGTAAACATGCATGTTAAACTGTTTGAAGACCTTTATTTTTAAGACAAACTAAGAATGCCACATGATCTATTACTAGAAATCTGGATACCCAAATAATTGGTTCATCACCAAGATCCTTCATATCAAAGTGTCCATACAATATTTATTTATTTATTTATTTTGTCTCATACAAGAGTTCAACATAACTATTGACAAGAAGTATGCCACATACATATAATTAGAATGTTAATTGTCTTTAGATTATGCTAGTCCATAAATCAAAATAATATTCTCCCACTACTATCATAATCAAACTATAAAATGCTTTCTCAATAATATACGAAGCTAAACTAATTATATATAACGAAACACATCAATAGGATGCATAGGTCATACATAATCAGACACTACTAATCTAAAACTATGACAATAGAATCAATATGGATTCAACAAAATGGATATCATTATCATGTCACTTATAGAGATCATCATAGTGACAAATATCCATAATATACATGTAAACATAGAATCCAAAGCAATCCTTAGAAGACATATGAGTAATAGTAAACTCCCCACTAAAACTAAGAAATAAGGTCTTCCAACAATCCCCATGTGGGAGACATGTTTTTAAAACACACAAAAAGGCAAGCCTTTAATTTGTGGATTGGTTAGTAAGAGCTATAGGCTTTTCTTTCATAACCAAATCCATGTTGGTTATAGCCAAATACAAGTTCAAATGTTCTTTCTAGCCCTTTAAATTGGTTCTATTGAAGGTTTTAGCCAAAGTTAATTACATTGGCAAAAGAAGCCGGCACCAAAAACATCATTTTAATATGCATGTTAACCAATTCCAATAACATGCAACTACAATTAAATGATTCATGTGCCCAGCAAACAAAAGTACTTTAGACAAATTTCTTCTTTATCATAATCCTGCCTAAGGGTTCTGAACTATGACACGTAAGAAATATAGGACAACAATGCACTTTTAATCACAACACAATAAATAAAGTTGTAATATAGATAAGGTGTATGAAACCATACTTTTTATATTAGTCCCAAACAAATAGTGCATGAAGCTAGCACCAAACAACAAAGAATGATATAATATGCATGTAAACAACATGCGACCACAAATATATGATTTATATGCTAGCAAAAAAGAGTCCTTTAACCAGATTTGTTATTCATCATGATCCTGCCTAAGGGTCTTGAATCATGACAAAAAAGAAATATAGGACAAAAATGCACATGTAATCACAAGTCAATAACCAAAGTCTCGATGCCGATAGGGTATACGAAAACATATTTGACATTTGCCCACACCAAAAGTACATTGCAACATCAACAAAATCACATTAATGACAATACACCGATAGGGTATAAATATCACTAACATTACTATACATGCCAAAACATACAACTCTAGAAAGAACATCAACCAACTTCACACAATATTTTGTATAATTGCACTCATGATAGGTAAGATGACAGTTACACAAAATAATAATAAAACAATAGTGCACCACGAGCATGTATACAACCTTGTACGAGGTTATGTATTTTGCACTTTTAACACAAAGGAGTTTACACACAAACATGTAGGAGACATTCTGGAAATTTGGAACTAAATTCGTAGATTATACATAGGTTGTGATGATTTGCCCTATTATTGGTCTAAAGTTTTAGATTTAGTCAAAATTTATTTATAAATCTAAATTTCATTTCAGGGCTTTGCAAACAAGATATATATGACCAATGTTATTAACATCACAATTGATCTAAGCCTCATTAATTGCCACCAACACAATTAGCTAAGTGGGCTGACATAGAGATGAGGCTAACTTTCACAATGGATCCTTCTGCCACCAAGATCACTCCTCTCCTAAATCAATATGTCCCTATCCAAGTGCTTCTTTAAATATAAATTAGTCACTTCACTTTACATTAAAAGCCACTCCATCGTGACTAAAGATGTCAAGAAACATCAAGAACATTTCTATATAAACAATACCACACTATATAAGAGATCATATTACTCTCTAAATCCATTTAGTTATTTTATTCACAAAGATACTGATTTGAATAAGATATCAATCCAAGCTATTTTTATAAACCATCCAATCTGCAAGCCAAGATCAACATATCTTTCCATCAAATCAAATATAAGCTCAAATAAACACGGCTCGCTAGAAAAAATTATATCTAGTGTTATTTATAGAAAAGAAATATATGGACATGATCTCCTTAATTAAAATTATTTTTCCCAAAAATTAAAAATTAAATCAAATTTGAATGTGAGAAAGAAAATGTCGACCCAATTTAATTGGAAAAACAATAGCATGCATCTAAAAACCATATCTATGATCCAAAAACTTTTTTTCAATGAATAAATCGAAAAATTTTTGGATTTTTAATTAATTAATTATTTTTAAAAAAATTGGATGATTGGATTGTGAGCTATGCAAAAGGATTAGGTGCATTAAGGCTAGACAAACCAAAGGGTGACTATATGCTTTTATTTGAAACCAAACCATCAAAAAATAAAAAAAAAATTTACAACCAAAATACATATAATGATGAATAATCCAGAAAAGTGCTATTTGTATTTAATGTCATATATTTCACTAATAATAGATGATGTATTCATATGATTTAAACACAAAATAAACAAAAGCACTGGTTTTCATCAATTTGGTTGTTTCAAATGTAAGAACAATCATATGTTATTTGTAACTAGGGTTTTCTTTAATTTAGTTGAACATTAATTTTAAATAATAAAATAATCATATTATCATCCATAATATGTAATCTATCTAGCTCTGGTGCCAATTGTTGAAATTGATAGAGTATATTTCTGAGGATCATAAAGATAGACACATATGTGAAGTACCATACCTGGCACTAACAAAGTATTCATATTTATATTCATGCTTAGAGAGCTAACTACTCTCTTTCTATCTAGCCGGAAACAAAACTCTTCGTCTCTGAGGAACTAGAGAGATGTGCGAATAGATAGCAGAGAGCAGGAACCTGTCAATGACAATATATAGATAGTCCAACCCATAGTGTTCTATCTATATTAGGACCCAAATATATCCATAATCAAATTAGGATATTAGTTGAATAAGGATATGTGTTATATTTTAAAATCAATATCCATAATTAATATTATACTAATACTCCTAGTATAATTCAAAATCATTGATAATGCTTATCCACAAAATATCCAACAAATCATTGATTCATTTAAAAATTCACCACATTTAATTTTTGGAATTTTAGATATTTTTTAAGTAAAATTTCTCTACGAGTTAATAGATAGAAGAAGAAAAAAAGATATTTTCATGTCATATGGTCAAATAACAAAGAGTTGACACCGTTCAAAAAAAGCTATCTTTATTTTCCAAATATAGAAAAGCACAAGTTTTTTTTTTAAATGTCCCAAAATAATAGGAATTTAATAAAATAAGAATGATTCGAAAAAAAGCGTAATAGAATAATCACCGCTCAACTCACTAATTTATGAATATTTCAAGTGACATATATATAATAGTTTTACTACAGAGGATAGAGGGGTAAATTTTTCCAGTTAGTACCTAAGTTTGGCCTTATATCAGTTTGAGCACTAACTTTCAATTTGTATCAAAATGAGTATCAAGTTTTAATTTCATTTCTCCTGCAGGGTAATTGGGGATTTCCCAGTGGATTTTTGATGATGTGGACGCCGGAAAGCTTGCTTGGATGCCCTGGGTCTACATCACCGACTCACCAGCTCAACTATTTAACCATTGTGGTATATTTTGTCCACGTAGGATGTACACGTCAGCCATTATATGTCCTACGTGGACCAAAAAAAGCCACATTGGTTAAGTGGCTGAGTTAGAGAGTCGGTGACCTGGACCCAGGGCATCCACACAAGTTTTTTGGCGTCCACATCACCAAAAATTCACCGGAAACAACCAATTACTCCGTCGGAGAAATGAAATTAAAATTTGGTGCTCATTTTGATACAAATTGAAAGTTAGTGCTGAAACTGATATAAGGCCAAACTTAGGTACTCACTGGAAAAATTTACTCGAGGATAGAGCTTTCTTGGAAATCCACGCAACATACCATGAAAACAAAAAATAGTTTTATTTCTATTAGAACTTGTTTCTATTAGCAAAGGTTAAACTTAATTTGGGAATTTGCTCATTTAAAAATAGTTTCCATGTGGCAAAAATTTAAAAAAAAAACACACACACACACACAACTATTATCTAAATCTTAATTATCATAAACTGATTTATCAATTATCCCTTGAATAATTTCTTTATTTATAGGTGAATCTATCACAATATCATTTCAATTAGAATAGTTCAAAAATTAAATAGCATCCATTACATGTCTATATTGTTGACTATAATAACTTCTTTTACTATATGAATGCCTTCCTTTTCACCAACATGCTCAGAAGCCATTTCTTATGATTAGATTTTGCAATGTGGGAAAAAATTTGTAATAGTTGTTGTTTTTACATTAATGTTCCAAACCACATTTATAAAATTAAAAAGTATCTAATATGTTAATTTTGTTTTTAAAAGACTTGTTGCTCCTACCATGTTCTATAAAATATAAAAACTCCCTCTAAATTAATAATATGTATTTATAAATAAATAAATAATTTTTATAAAATTGTGGGGTCCTTTATTCTTACCTGGCCTTTATTAGGATTAACCAGTTAAAAATCATGGATCACAAATCAAATTTTAATCATTTTCATATTTCAGATGATTGCAGGTTCATGACTTCTACTAGGGACGAGTCCCTAATATTAATTACCCCAGACAATGTCTTGAGAACCTCCAATTAAGAAACAAGTGTGAATGAGAAATGACTAAACAAACATAAAATTAATTTTTCTATTGATTTCAAAGAGCATATGAGTACATAATCATGAGCTAGAATACAAAAGTATTAAGAGAATTATTTTTTTTAATCATGATCTACAAACTCTTTTTTTTTTTTATTTGCATAACTTTGCTGACGCTCTTGACACCTTTTCTAAAAGTATATTGGAAAATCATTTTAACTCTCGATGGCGTGGCCTTCTTCAAATTATGTGTGTGTTTGTATCTTGACACATCGTATAACTCTCAAGCTGTGACCACTCTACATTTATGAGTCACCTACTTGATCATCTTTGGTTTTTTTATTGTTGAAGACTTCGGCGTTTTGTGCTTGTAAAATCTTCAGTTCTTTGACTTGTGCAACTTCTTAGGTGTTTGAGTTCTTCACGTCTTGGGACTTCAAAATTGCATTTGTCATTTATATGAATTGTTTAGGTCTGGACTCTTTCATGCTTTTGAGCCTTGACCATCATATCTTCAAATCATGACCTCCAACATGTTTGGGTCGTTAACTTGACAAGTTTAACTTGATTTTAGAGTGGATCTCAAGCTGTAATTATAACCTTAATTTTTGTTGACTAAGTCATCAAAAGATATCTCCAATTCATCCCCATGAATGTCTAATATCTGATTTCATAGAAAATTTCCATAAATTTTTATCAACAATTCTCATCACCCTTGGGAGAGTCAAACATAGGGTCTCAAAGTGGGTTTGATGAGAAGACTTCGAGTGGTTTCCAATCATCTTCGTTAGTGATGAGCATTGGACCTCACAATAGGTTTGAAAGGATCACTTCAAAAAATTTCATTACTTCTGTAAGTATCGAACATGAGACCTCACAATGAGTATAAAATTTTCATCAACTAACCCCCACAAATGTCAAGACCCTATGGTAGGCTTCAAAAAAATTTTCATAAATTTCTCCACATCTCCTATCCACCCCAAGAATGGCAAGACCTCAGGTAGGCTTCAAAGAGATTTTTCATAATTTTCTATCTCCATTCACCCCCAAGAGTGTCAAGACCTCAAGGTAGGCTTCAAAGGAAATTTTCATAAATTTTTTCTTATCTCCTATCTAACCCCAAGATTGTCAAGACCTCAAGGTAGGCTTTAAAGGAGATTTTTCATAATTTTTTCTTATCTCATATTCACCTCCAAGAGAGACAAGACCTCATGGTAGGCTTCAAAGGAGATTTTCATACTTTTTCTTATCTCCTATTCACCCCCAAGAGTATCAAGACCTCATGGTAGGCTTCAAAGAAAATTTTCATAATTTTCTCTTATCTCCTATCCCCCCCAAGAGTGTCAAGACCTCAAGGTAGGCTTCAAAGGAAATTTTCATAAATCTTTTCTTCTTCACCCCCATGAGTGTCAAGAACTCATGGTAGGCTTCCAATGAGATTTCATAAAATTTTCTCTTTACCCCCAAGAGTGTCAAGACCTCCTGGTAGGTTTTAAGAAATTTTATAAAATTTCTCTCTACCCGCAAGAGTATCAAGACCTCATGGTAGGTTTCAAGAAATTTTATGAAATTTTCTCTTTACCCCCCATGAGCGTCAAGAACTCATGGTAGGTTTCAAGAAATTTTATAAAATTTTATCTCTACTCCCAAAAGTGTTAAGACCTCATGGTAGGTTTCAAGAAATTTTATAAAATTTTCCTCTACCCCCTATCCACCCCCATGAGTGCCAAGACTTCATGGTAGATTTCAATGAGGTGCTCCTCAAGTTTCAAAGAGGAGGTCCTGCAAAAATTACAGAAATACCCCCACCCCAATAAACTCATCCTTTATAGGTTTATTTTTAAAGAGAAACAAATCTACAACATTCATTTTCTTTTTTTTCTTTTTTTTTTCTTTTTTGAAGAATGCAAAACTGAGAGTAAACAATAGTGTGCAATTCGCTTTCAATCTCCCCCTTAGAAAGCGATACATGAGGGCACGGCAAAAATTTGCTTAACACACTCTGAGAATCTCAATTACAAGATTTGAAGTCCTCAATTAAGATAGCTATCCTCGCCTCAATGGAAGAAATCAACCTTAAAGACCCCAATCTTTCATAGTGGTTAACAAAACCTGGTACCTAGATCCTCAGTGCTCCTCCCATAGTTGCTTCAGGTGGACACTCAATGGAATACCTATGCCGTGTTATATATATATGGGAACACCAGGGATCTTGCGTATTCTTCTCTTGAGATCTCTATCCCATGTTGCAATATTGTAGCACTTGTGTTGAGTGTATCATCACCGTATGTTAGTAATACTTTTGTCCCAATTTTTCAAGCTTAGCCATGACACAATTAGTAATACAAGGAGTGCATTCCATCATTCCTTTTTCCAAATCAAGCTTGTTTTGGATGAAGAAATTAATGAATTTGGTATCTATGATCACCCGATATGGTGGGCCCAGTGCAGTGTTATACTTAAAAACAATGCCGAAGAAATTGCTGGCACATTGCGGGGAAGCTTCTCCTTTTCAAGATCCTTCTTGTTAGGGTTCAAAACCTCCTTTTTGTATTTCTTAATGGTTTTGGAGTTGATGATCATCTTCATGTTTGCGAATTTAGGTCCTTTCTTCGCCTTCCCCATATCGCAAAACCCTAGCCTATTCTCCAAATCACAAACCCTTTTAAATCTTAATCCTAAGAAAGCAGAGAGATTGATCGGGAGAGATGAGATAAGTAGGAATTTCAATTCCCAAAGTCAAATGCCGTGAGGCAGGCTAGACCTCGGATCATCTCTATTCTCTTGGCAATCCGGGCTTAGCGGGCGGGCAAACGGCAAAGACAAGTGCTGGCGGTGAATCAAGACGGCGGAGTGTTAAAAAATCTACAACAGAATGATAAGCAGATGCAGCTACTGCTCTATAACAATCAAGGTTTTCTATTTTGTTGGGATATTTTTCAACAAACTCCAGCTTATGTTATCTTGACTTGTTAAAAGGTTGTAATCTATTTTTGTTAGTACTGTGCATTTTGTTTCCTTTGTATATATAGTAGTTGAGCTTAATAAAACATATGCATAGTTTTATTCAATTTGTGTCCTCTCTATTGTCTTCTTATTTTCTGACTTGGTATCAGAGCCCATATGGCCAATGCCAATGCTCCATCCAATCTGCCTTTTTTTTTCTCCTTGGAGGAAAGCTTGCTCAACCTTCTTCAATCAAATTAGATAATAACAATTTTTGCTTTGGCAAAATATGATACTACCACTCTTGAGAGGATGCAAACTTGAAGGTTTTTTAACTAGTGAAACATCTTGTCCAACTCAATTTATAATTTCCACAAGCACTACTTCTGCATCTATTGTTTTAAGAACTTAACGACAAAGAGAGAGCCAAATCCAGAGTATGATGTCTGGGTTTCAAAAGACCAGCTATTATTAGGCTGGATGTACAACTCTATTCAACCACAAGTTGCAGCTAGTGTGATGGGTTTTACAACCTCACAAGATCTATGGAAAGGCATTAACGAATATTTTGGAATGTAGAACAAGTCTCATATTATCTTTCTAATTGTAGAATTACAAAAAAGTTAGAAAAGAATCAATGCAGATAACTTGGCTTTGGTAGGAAAAGTAGTTGAAAGTACAGATCTTATTACTTAAGTACTAGCTGGACTAGATGAAGAATACACTCCAATTCTGGTTCAAATCACAGTATGAGAGTCTAATACCTGGGGAGAGCTGCAATCCACTTTGATGACTTTTCAAAGTCGATTAGAGCAATTAAATGCAGCACATCTAAGCATGGCAGGTGTGCAAGCAACTCAACTAACTGCTGCATTAGCAAGCAAAACCAATTTTCATTCCAAAAATAGTGGCTATTCTTTAAATCAAAGAGGTTTCTCTGGGAGACAAGGAAGAGGAAATCCCAGGAATGAAAATAGTAGAGGAAGAGGTCGTGGAGGTAGAAGATACAATTCCATGCCAGCGTATCAAATTTGTGGGAAGCTGGGCCACATAGCTCCTTATTGTTGGAATAGGTATAATGAAAATTTAATGGGTAACTCTTCACAACAAGTGAAAAGAAAGCAAGAGGGTTCTTCTTCTACAACTGCATTCACAGCCACCATAGATTCAGAGGCTAATCCTAGTTGGTTTATGGATAGTGGAGCAAGCAATCATATCACAAATGACTCAAACAATCTCAACAATTCAGGAAAATATTCTGGTAAGGAAAAGTTAATGGTTGGAAATGGCTCAAAGCTTTTTATTGCTCATACTAACATGATAAACTTACCATCTTTAGATAAAAAAAGGTTTCTGCAATAGAAAAATGTTCAAAGATGTGCCTTTTATTAAGAAAAAAACATGCTCGGTGTTTCTCAATTAGCATTTAATAATAATGTATTTATTGAATTTCACTTTAAATGTTGTTTTGTTAAGGACAAGGACACATGACAGATTCTACTTTAAGGGATCCTTAAAGATTGTTTATATCAATTAAATCTTTCAAATCAAGTGAAGATGTCTGCTGCCAGAAATAACTTATTTGTTTTGTTTGCTTCTAGTATTTCCACTTCAAATAAAGATTTGTGGCATAGGAAATTTGATCATCCTTCTAACAAAATGTTATTTGAAATTATAAGATCTTATCATCAATCTATGATGTTAAATAAAGATATTTCCTTTTGCGATGCTTGTCAATATGGAAAATCGCATTCTTTACCTTTTCCAATTTCTACATATCATGCAAAATCGCCACTAGAGTTAATACTTTCAGATTTGCATGTGTGGACTTGCACCTGTAACATCTTGTGAAGGTTTTAAGTATTACATACATTTCCTAGATGACTATAGTAGATTCACCTGGATTTATGCTTTGAAAACAAAAAACGACGCAATAGAGATGTTTATCAAATTCAAATGATTAGTTGAAAATATACTTGATAAGAAAATTAAAATTGTTCAATCAAATTGGGGAGGTGAGTATAGAAATTTTACTAAACTTTTAGGACAATCTGAAGCTGAATTCAGACATCATTGTCCTCACACATCTTCTCAAAATGGTAGAGCGGGGAGAAAGCACATACATATAGTCGAGATTGGGCTCACTTTATTAGCTCAAGCTAAGATGCCACTTGAATATTGGTGGTATGTTTTTCAGACTACAGTTTATCTTATCAATTGAACAATTGAATGCCTATACCTGTTCTTAAACTTCAATCTCCTATTCAAGTTCTTTTTGGCCAAAACATTAATTACAGGTTTCTCAAAGTGTTTGGTTGTGCATGTTTTCCTTGTCTTAGGCCATATCAAAGAAATAAATTCCCATTAAATGTGTGTTTTTAGGATATAGTCAAAGTCATATGGGATATCTTTGTTTAGGTTCTAATGGAAGAGTTTATGTTTCAAGAAGTGTTGTTTTTAATGTAAATGATTTTCCTTTTGAAAAGTCCAATTTTCTCACAAATCAATCAAGTCAGTCTAATGAATATATTATTATCCCATGTTCTTCTCAATCCATTTTCTCTTTTCCTTCTTTAGAGACAACTAATACAGCAGCTTTCAATTGATTTAAATTCTCAGCAAGCATCTCTTAGAGAAGAAGCTGCCCCTACTCAATCAGAAGACTTACAACAAACAAGTGACCATTCTTTAAGTCATTATGTCAACACTAAATTAGCAAAATAGTTGGTAGAGATGGAGACTTTTTTTCAAGCTTCTACACAAGACACTTTGATCCAAACAGATAACATGAACAACCTCTGCTAGAATTTTCTATTAACCAAAGTCTTCATGCTGAGCAATTTAATTCTTCAACTATAGTTTTTCCTCCAAGAAGAAGACACAAACAATATATCGAGACTCATAGCATGGTTACTTGAGGCAAAGATGAAATTTTTAAACCAAAGTTCTTTGTTCACACAACCACAAATTCTACAACAATGAAGTCTTCAACTTTTGAACCAACTTCTATCAAAGAAGCTCTTCAAGATGAAAATTGGACAATAGCCATGCACGAAGAATTAACAGCTCTTGCCAAGAACAATACTTAGAAATTGGTTCCTTTTTCTTCATATATAGATATTGTCAGTAATAGATGGGTATTTTGTCTCAAACACAATACTGATGGTTCTATACAAAGATAAAAGGTGCATCTTGTGGCAAAAGGCTATCTTCAAACTCTTGGAATAGGCTACAATGAGACTTTTAGTCCAGTGGTGAAAGCCTCTACCATTCGCATAATTCTTGCTATTGCTATTTTGAAAAACTAGGCCATTAACCAGCTTGATGTCAATAATGCTTTCTTGAATGGAAAACTTCATGAAAGTGTATACATGACTCAACCCGATGGGTTCATTGATCCAAACAAGCCTCATCATGTGTGCAAACTTGAAAAGGCTTTATATGGGTTGAAACAAGCTCCTCAGGTCTAGTATGATCAATTAAAACACACTCTTTGCAGCTGGAATTTTACGCAATCTCAGTGTGATTCTTCTCTCTTCTTCAATTGAACCAACAATAATATTATTTTTGTTCTCATCTATGTTGAAGATAAATAAGTATTATAGGGAATGATCTATCTTTGCTACAACACTTCACCAAGGAGTTGAATCACATGTTTTCTCTTAAAGATCTTAGTAATCTTCATTATTTTCTTGGTATTGAGGTTTGTCAAGATCATTCTGGTTTGTTTCTCACTTAAACTTGGTATATTATTGATCTTTTGTCCAAGTTTGATATGGTGTAATGCAAGTCATGTCCCACACCTATGAGTACAAGCAAAATTATTAGTGCGTGTGATGCTAGTCCTTTACATAATCCTATGATGTATCATAGTACTATTGGTGCTTTTCAATACCTCGCTCACACAAGGCTTGATATTGCCTTTGTTGTTAATAGGTTAAATCAATTCTTGGCAGCTCCTACTGATGAACACTGGAAATTCTTAAAACGTGTGTTCAAATATCTGCAAGGTACACTTTGACCTTGACCTGAATATTCAATGCAATGAAAAAGACAATATGACAGGTTTTTCAAATGCTAATTGGGCATCATGTCCTAATGATCATTCATTCAGTTGCTGGTTATTGTGTGTTTTTAGAGAAACATTAGTTTCATGGTCCTCTAAAAAGCAAAATGTTGTTGCTCGCTCCAGTACAGAAGCTGAATATCGTGCTCTTGCACATGTTGCTGTTGAAATTTACTTGGATACAATCATTATTTAAAAAAACTGACATTCCTCATGTTAGTGTTTCAATTACTTGGTGTGATAACATTAGTGCTAATGCTCTTGCTTCCAATCCAATTTTCCACTCTTGAACGAAACCTATCTAGATTGATGTTTATTTCATTTGAAATAAGGTGCTTAATCGAGAGATTGACGTTTCGTTTTATTCCTTCATATAATTAGGTAGCTGATTTATTTACTAAGCCTCTTACGCATTATCGGTTATTGTTTCTTCGAGACAAACTCGATGTTATTTTCTAACTTGGAGAGAGAGAGAGAGAGAGAGAAAGACGTATAGGAAAACTGGAAAATCATGATTGCATACATGCATGGTATGCATTTAGTCTTAGAAGAAATACTATAAGCAGCACATAAATGCATAAAAGAAGTATCATGGGTAGCATATGTGCATGGTATTCATTATGAGAAGGTGGGACCCATATAAATCATGCCATAAACGTATTTAGGGGTGTCAAACGGGCGGGCCGGCCGGCAGACCATGCACTATCGTGTATCGGGACGCGCACGACCCGATCTAAAAATCGTCTGAGTGACGTCGCCAGCCAACCATGAGTCGTGACTCCAAAGACGCGTACGATTATATTATATTTATATTTTTTATTTTAAACCCCAAAAATATAAAAAATACCCTAAAATTGCTAAAAAAATATCCTAAAATTCAAAAATATAGAACTAAAAGCCTTATTGACTAAAAAACAAAAATATACCAAAAATAAAAACTACGTTTAGCGTCTTGCGGGTAGTAGTTCGTAGCGGCAGACGCAAACCCCTAAGCTGGCCAGAGGGGTTTGGGCGTGCAGCTGGCGAAACAGTCTTGGCTAGCACGTGCTTGGAGCCAAGCTGCCACAACTCGTGCCGTTTGACACCCCTAAACGTATTCAATAGGCGCATATGCTTATCATACATGCATAACAGCTTTCTTTTGCTATATATATATATATATATATATATATATATATTCTTTTTTATTGTGTATTCTTGCATGAAAAATAGGTGGTGTACCTTGTTGAACACTGGTGGAAAGATCTTATGTCTTGTTGCCAAACTATGATGACCTAACGGTGAAACTTTCTTCTCCAAATTTTCCGTCTCCTTCTTCAAAAAGAACCAAGACCTCTCCTTCCTCCCCTCCTCTTCGTCCTTTTCTTTTTTTTAAAAAAAAACCTATGTGTCATTTTTTTCACTCTTTCTCTTCCATCTTATCCTCGTCTGATGGGAGATTTTGTTTTCAAAATTCCAATTCAATTTTTCTTTTTAATTTTGAATTTTGAATTTTGAATTTCAAAATTTTTTTATTTTTTTATTTTAAATTAACTTTTTTTTATTTTCTTTTGAAAAATCTTCATATATTCTCTTGTTCTTTAGTATTTCTCACGTGACAATTTGTGGCATGACCATTTTTTAATAAATTTTTATTATTTTGGCCCTCCTATATCTTTTTATTTAATTTTTTTATTTATTATTTTTTATTCAAAATCTATATAAATAAAAAATAAAAATTATTCTCGGCTCCAAGAGTATTATTTTATGCTCAAAGTTGTTACCAAAATAACTTATGTTTCTCCAACCATGACTTCAAGACAAAGACACCAGATGTCATTATTTGATGTAGATGTAAATGAAATTTTATCAGATGAAGGTAGCCAAGCAGCTGCTGCAAAGGAACCACATTTTCAAATCAAACTCAAACCCATAATCAGCACGTACATTCAAATCAAAATTTTGAGTAACTTTCTCCTTTTCTTTAAATTAGCACTGAACTTGACGGATTTTGTAGAATCTAATTAAGTAGTAAAATCTTCATCTATCTCCATTTTCTTTGAATAAGTGTACAACATAACTTTCAACTTAATCCTAAATTTATAATATATTTCACAATGTTTGATAGCATGGTTATTAATTGTTTCTTATAGGAAATAAAAAATTATTTTTTATATTTTTAATTGGTATTGACTTAATGCTGCGAGAGGAGGCTTCAACTCCCTTGCTCCGGCACCAGCAAGTTTATCATCAAAGTAGTCATAAAAATTTTTATGGTTTAAATAAACTGATAATATCCTTTTATATGGACAATGTACAGAGAAATATGGGTGTGATAGATTGCTTAGTTAGTTTTGATTGAAGGTCATGTAAATTTTATTGAGCCCCATTTGAATCTTGCCACTTTCAATAGGCCAATATTTTTTAAATTCAATTTTTTTTTTTAAACAAATTATAAGAGTTTTCAAATTTTAGTAAAAATTTATAAACCTTAAATAAAATGTTATTAAATTCATAAAAAAAATTAAATGCCACTTCCCTAGTTTTTAAGTTCCAATTTTTATTTTAAAAACATTGCATGAGTTTCTAAATGTAAATAAAAATTTATAAAAAAATTAAAAAAATGTTACTAAATTTTTATTAAATTTATAAAAAAATTTAGTAATTAAAAAAATTAAGTTGATGATGTACTATAGCAAATTGCAATAGTTGTTATAACATAATAATAGCGAGTGAGATGCACTGCCTTCTCTTCGTTACATACCTCACTTGACCATCACCTTTATTAACAATAGTTCAAATTAGAGTTTACGTTTTTTTAAATATATTTTTCATTTAAGATAATTGGTTTGTTGGATGATTTTTTTTTTATGCTTTGCCTTCAACCCCCCTTAACATGGCGTCCTAGTTCCGCCTCTGGATACAACAATTAGAAAGAAATGGAAGAGTAGTATATATATATATATAACATACAAAAACAACACATGTAGTGATCATTATATTTCTTTTAAAATTGGTTTTTTGTCTACTTTCATAGGTCAATTGGTTCGTGGTAATGTGAAACAGTGTGTTACATGATAATTTAAAATGATTACACATTTGGGATTGTAACATAGATAATATTAGTTATAAATTTAAAATTATCAATAGTGAAATATTAAAAAAAATTAATAATCACATTACAACTAAAACAAATGACTATTTTCGATTATCGAGTGCATTACCAAGTGACGATAATCTAAAAATATCTTTTAAACAAATCTGACCTTCCCTTACAATTTCATTTTTAATGTATATCAAATTTTATATAATACAAATATGTATATATATACATAAATATAATCAGCTATATATTTGTGTGTGTGTGTGTGTGTATATATATATATGTATATGTGTGTGATATGGATTAATAGACTTTATTTTAAGTTCATTTTGAGAATTTTGGCAATTTAACTAGTTAATTACTATGTTTAACCAAATATTGTAACGAAGAATTACCAGTAATATGTTTTTTCAATAATATACATTTTCAACTAAATATGATTATATCAAATGACCACAATATCTTTAGATATATAATTTCCCCAAATTTATTATTATAGTAATCTAATTACATGATAATATGTCATTATTAGACCCTTAATATTGTACAAAACCAAAGATCACAACCAACCACCAACTGAAAACTAAACCTTAAAAATCTAAATTCACAGCAGTCTCAGCCGAATCCGAAGCTTACTAAAGACCAATCAAGAGGGTGAAACCTCCACAGATTAAACCCTTGAGCTCTATCTTTAGCAAAAACAATGATGAAAACTATCGCTTTGGATTTGCCCAAAATCCACTTCTTTGCTACTTCTCCAAGTTCTTTGCCATCTCTTAGAGGATTTTTAGAATTCTTGAGAAGGAAGGTAAAAACATATTGTGTTTCTTTGGATTGTTATGATCATGAGTATATCGAAAGAAGCCAACAGAAAAGGAACAATTTGTTTTATTATCAGAGGGATAAGTTTTACAATATACCAAAAATGAACAAGAAGAAGAAAAAAAGAAACTCAAAAACCAAGGAAAATAGGCTTGTGTTTCTTTGGTTTGTTATGATCCGAGTATCTATACTATATATTAATTCTATCCCTTGATGATCATAAAAGCTAACACATGGTGAACTTAAAATTAAGGGTTTGACGAGTCCACAAGAGAAGCAATCTTAACCTTTTTCCAAATATTAAAAGAAATTTGAGTTCCCTTTCTTTATCATCATTCATCATATTCATGCCTCTTTTACTGTGAAAACATTAAATTTGAGAGCTTTCCTCTTTTCTTTTTTTTTTTATATTTCTTTATATTGAATTAATGTAATGTGAAGAAGAGAAGACCTCTCCAACTTCTCCAATTGTACATAATGAATTCCAAACCTTCTTCCCCCTCCCTTCCTTCTTTTCCCTTGAAGACCCCTCTCTCCCTTCTTTTCCCTTACTCCTCTTTTGACTGTTGAAAAAAACCCATATCCACCCGCCAGATTTCCTCATGCAGGTCTCCTCTCCTCCAGCCTTCTTTCTCCTCCAGTTATCGCTACTGAATCTCACTGCGCCGCACCAGATCGGCCGCCAGATTTATCGCTCTCACCATGCCACGCCAGATCTGCCACCGGCCTGCCTGCATCACTAGATCTCTTTTTCCTCCTCCGGTCATCATTGTCGCACTGATCTCACCATGTCACACCAGATCTTCCGTCGCCAT
This sequence comes from Dioscorea cayenensis subsp. rotundata, assembly GCF_009730915.1. Lineage (NCBI taxonomy): Eukaryota > Viridiplantae > Streptophyta > Magnoliopsida > Dioscoreales > Dioscoreaceae > Dioscorea > Dioscorea cayenensis. The sequence continues at coordinate 18,734,800 of NC_052487.1, read as the reverse complement.
CACCATCACCGGTGACTGTTAACATCAACGCAACGTCAATGTCTACCGATACGACCTATGTGTTCCGGGCGTTCTCAACTAGAGGTGAATCGGTTTTAACTCAGGTTTTAACTCAAAAGTATAAGTTATGATCTGGGTTTTGAGGCCAAAATATTTGGGATGGTTCATCGAAATATAATTGATTTCATGTTTTAATTCACGGTTGAAGATTTGTAGAAGATTAATTGTATAGATATGAGATTAGGGAGAAAATACTACAAAGAAAGTTATTATTTAGCTTCATTTATTTTATTTTTTTAATTTTGTTTTTGGTTTTGTTAAAGTGGTAGGATATTAGAGAAAGAACAAAAAACAAAAAACAAAAAAAAAGGGTACCATTTTCTTTCAATTTTTTTTTGTTTATTTGTCTTTCTCCCCATCAAATTTTGATTTAATATTTTATTTTGTTGTTTTATTTTTGTTGACAAGTATTAGATTGGAGAGAAAAAGATTGCAAAGACCATTTTTCCCATTTAAATATCTTCACTTATAATTTTTATTCAAGATTTGAGTTGATTTTATTGATTTTTTTTTTTTAGATGCAGAGGAGAAGGAGAATAAAACTAATGAAAATTTTTATTTATTTATTTTGATTTCTTATCCTGTGATATTTCTCTGTTTTTATTTATTTGTAGATACACAAAATAATTAATGTTTTTTACTTTTAAGATCCCAAAATACATGGCAATGTAAAACAATATTTTGTGAAGGACCTTTTCCATATCTCTTGAAAGTACAAGAAAAGTATTGTAAAAATAAAAGTAGAAAGATACCAGATAATTAGATTACATTGATAACGTAATTTATAATAATTAGCAAAATTAATTTGAATTTTAACATGCTAAGAATGCCCAATGGGAAGAAAAGGAAACTAAATAAATGAATACATATAAATAAATATAAATATATATATATATATATATATATATATTATAACCCATATATATATTGAATAAAAAATAGATAGCAGCTTTTAATAATTTATTTTTAAAAAAAAACATTAACAGGCATATACAAACTCACTCTCTATCTCTCTATCTCTCTCTCTTAAAATACTGAGCTCAAAATTAGTATTTGTGTGGTATTATAGCCTTGTTTGGATTGGCTTTTGGAAAACCCAGAAGTGTTTTTTTATAAGTTAAGCACTTCTGGGTTCCAAAAATGTTGTTTAGTATTGGGCTTTTTCTAAATAGAAATGTCTAGAAAAAGTTTGAAAAAAAGCAGTTTTTTCAAAAACTAGTCATGACCAACTTATGAAAAAGCTGTTTTTTAGCTTATTTTTACATCTTCTACTTCTACATAAAAGCTAATCCAAACAGAAAATACAAAAAGTGCTTAACTTACTCTGGAGAAGACTATTTTTTCAGAAGCACTTCTACTAAACTAAAAAAAATACTTTTTTGATAAGCCAATCCAAACAAGGCCTATACTAACTTTCTTGTGTTTTTATTGTTTATTTATTTGATTTTTTATTTCACCTTTTTAAATAATTACGCTTCAAATATACATTAAAAATAATCATGCATGAAATTAATGAATGAGAATTTAATTTTTTTAATATAAAAACTTTCTTAAAAAAGAAATCCATTCCTACTCTTGTTGTTTGTCATATTTTTTTTTATTGAAATTACAAGTTTTCGCTATACATAATATTAATTTCATCCCCTAATGTTTTTAATTATCATTAAATATTATTAAAAAAAGGCAAATATGACTTTGCAATTGGGTTTTGCTTTGATTTTTTTTTCATGGGCTCCACGTCCTTTTAATTATCATTGTTTTATTATATAGGTATTGCAATTATACATGACATGGTGATGTTATATTATCAATCAATAACTCTCAAACATCTCTTTCAATCTCATTAAAAATGTATATATATATAGGTCTTTGTCATCGCCACTACTGGGATAATAATTATCATTAAATATTATTATGAGGAGGCAAGTGTGATTTTGCAATTGGGTTTTGCTTTGATTTTTTTTTCACGGGCTCCACATTCTTTTAATTATTATTGTCTTATTATATATCCAGTGCAACCATACATTATAATGTTATATTATATGAAAATCATCCAAGCATCTCTTCCACCTCAAACAAGCATTTATAGAACCTGGCTTTATATGATAATCATCCAAGAATCTCTTCCACCTCAAACAAGCATTTTTGAAACCTGGCTTTGCTTATGATCAAATTTAAGCTTTCAACATGCCCTATGTTCAAAGGTCTTAAGAGATTTCGTTATTCCTCGATCAAGGCATTAAAGCTGGAATCATCTCCTCAACCGGAGATCCAACATATCTAGGTTCTCCAAGGCAAAGTATCTCAGCACAAGTCATCCAAAAAAACTGATTTTGTCTATTTTTGTGTATTTATTAAGGAAAAATTTATTTCATAAGAGATATAAGAATAGGAAGAAGGTGAGAGAGAAAATTATTATTTTTCTTCATTAACTTTTTCTTGAATTTCTGATTAAAAGTTTGAGTTTTTGTTTTTTGGTTTTGTTCACAATGGGTATAAGATTAGAGAGAAGAGCTCAAGAAAGGTACCACCTTCTTTCAATTTTTTTAGGTTTATTTTATTTTATTTTTTCCCATTAAATTTTGATTCAACATTAGATTTTGTTTATATTATTTTTGTTGACAAGTATTAGATTAGAGAGAAGAAGAGCTTAAGTACCATTTTTCTTTGTTCTTTTCATTTAAATATCTTTGCTTGAATTTTAATTCAAGCTTAGAGTTTTTTAGTTTTTGTTTTTAGATGCAAAGGAGAAGAAAATTGAAAGGTATGTGTGGATAGGGATTCATAATTATTTTTTTTTATTAGAAATTAATTTTGTAGAAATTTTTTGTTAAATTTGTTCAAAGAAAAATGCAAATTTTAGATTTTCTTAGTTCAATATTTTGTCAAATATTGCAATGTTTCAATTCTCTCCTTTAATGCAAGTTTAGAACTTTTCTAGAACTTGCAATAAAATAATTCTTGCACATTTTTTTTTGTTACTTAAATAAATAATAAAATTTTATAAAAAATTTAAAATTTATCTTATTGTTCTTTCAATGAAGGTCATTTGGATCATAATTTACTTTATTATTATAAAAGGTAAATACATAAATATTAGTATAAGTTATCTATAATAGATGCCTACAAAATAGAGTGACATATTATAGATATTCAATAAATTTATAACCTAACACATGATCTATGCTCATAATAGTTGTCTTATACATGTAATAACAGTTGCATTGTTTCTCAAACTTTCCATCAACACCGTGATGTTATAATATAGTGTCAATTATTTTATTTATTATGTTATAATTTAATAAGATTTTTGTAAGAATATTTAAAATAACTTTTTAAAAACAAATAGTTTAACAATCACGTATCCATCAAGCACGCGCAACTGCATCTCTTCCAATCTATGATTTTCTGTTATTATTATTATTATTATTATTATTATTATTATTATTATTATTATTATTATTATTATTATTATTACATGATATTACAATTAACGCATGTGATGATGGCGATCTTATTATTCATAATTCCAAATAAAGGTAGACATGGATAAAAACTTAAATATGAGAACAAATGCAAGAAACTCCATTGGAACATCATCCTCCCCCTGAGCTTCGGCTTTAGCATTGCGGATGGTGTTCTCACATTCGATGTCTCCTAAATCTTCTCCTCCAACCCCAACTTCTCCCAACTTCTTCTGATCGAACCCCATACCTCGCAATGACCATTCTCTCCACTTTTAACATTGTCATTATCACAAAAGATTCCGTAGCCTGTATCGACTTCAAGCTAGAATCAATACATCAATCCGAGCTAGAATCGACTCCTAAGTCTGAGTTTCAAAATATCTAGGCTCACCAATAAGTATTTCAATGTGGTGCACCTAAAGATAACTATTTTTTTTTTTAATTTACTAATGTGAAAAAAATATCTCAAGTGATTAGAAAAAAGCATGAGTAGAAAATTAATTTCAAGAAGGTATAAGTGTAAGAATAGGGAAAAGATTAGGGAGAATTAGAGTTTGTGATATTTTCTTTCATTAATTTCTCTTTATTTTTTATTAAAAAATTTTTTAATGAGAGATATGAGACAAAAGAAAAAAAAAAGAACTCAAAATTTCCCCCAAATTGAATTTGGATTGAATATTTGATATTGTTGTTTTGTTTTTGTTGACAGATATTAGGTTTTAAAGAAGAAGAATTGAAGCACTATTTTTCCTTTTTTAAAAATGTACATATATATGTTTGCTTGAATTTTGATGTAAAATTTGAGTTTTTTTTTGTTTGTACTAATTTAAATACATAGAATAAGAATATTGAAAGCTATGTGTGAATAGGAATTCAAAATATTTTTTTTGTTTGATTATCTTCATGGAAAATGCAAATATAGTTTTTTATGCAATATTTTGTCAAATATTACAATGTTTGAATTTTCTTCTCCAATATTATTTTAGAACCTACTTATGTAAAAACTTTGTATATAAATTTATTTTAAAATACAATCAATGCCAAATTTTATTATCATTTAGACACTATTTATTTTTACTGACTCTAATTTATGAAAAAAAAATTATTTATATATTTAAATATACCCGCAGCCTTAGCGCAGGCCACCCTCCTAGTATTTAAAGAAAGCAATAGAAAGAAGCTAGTTGTCATATTTACAAAATAACAAAAAAAATTTCAGCCAATCAAAATGAAGCAAATGGCAACTTGGGAAAGATTTTGGGACTATTAAGTAAATTAATGACGGTTGAGGAAGGATTTTGGTATTATAGTTAAACTTCGATAAATGAATATTTGATATATTAATAACCTTAATTAAATAATTTTTTTCAATCCTGACTGGGGCTAATGTGCTAAATTAGTAAATTTCCTTAATGCATAAGATAATTAATTTTTTCAAAGATCTTTAAAGCTCAAAAAAATATAAATTAATAATTTCATCGAAAAAATAGAAAAACGTATTACACAAAGTACATAACATTTGAAGTTTTTTTAGTCTACTTAATATGCATAAAGTCATTTATTTCTTTTTTATTTGTGATCTATTGTATAAGCAACAAGTAATTCATCTTCAATATAAATATATATGTAGATTTCCATGAATAGAAAATAAGTAGAGAAGAAAACATAAAGAGAAAAAAAAAAGAAAAAATTGTACCGATCACTGCCAATTACACCGAGCCTTTCTTTACATCTTCTTATCTTTCTTCTTCACATACTCAAAATACATAAATGTAGGGGGTATTTATAGACTTACAAAGAGTTGAATGAACAATCAGGATTGATTCGATCCAACGGTCCAAAATACCCTGGTAGGTGGAATAGTAACAGTGCTTGAGTCTACTACAGTACCACATGGCCTGCTGCTATAGTGTTGTGTCTACTACAGTAGTTGGCTGCTACAATAGACATCCATTATTTATAATATTTATAACACTTCCCCTTCGATGTCTACGACTAAAGGATATGCCTCGTTAAGACCTTGCTAGGAAAAACCCAGTGGGATAAAATCTCAGACAAAGAAAAAAGTAAAGTATCCTTTGTGTTTTGAGGGTCACTGCCTCGTTAAAAACCTTGCTTTGGAAAAACCCATTGGGATAAAAACCAAGTCGAAGGGAAAAAGAGTACAGTCTCCCCATCAAATAAATAACTCTAATGTATTTCGGGAGTACTTACATCCTTGAGCCTTCTCATCCCGATTTATGTATAAGCGTTTGGTGAATGCACTTAGAAAGTAATTTTGTGAATATATCTGCTTGATTCTCATTAGATTCACTCTTTTGAACTTCTATAACGCTTTCTTTCTAGAGGTCATGAGTATATAAAAATTTTGGTTATATATGCTTCGTTCTATCACCTTTAATATAACCTCCTTGTATCTGAGAAATACAAGCACTATTGTCTTCATAAATTACTATAGCATTTGTTGTAGCAGTTAGTAATTTACATGATGACTATATATAACCAATCATAGATCGCAACCACTGGCATTCTCGACTTGCTTCATGTAGAGCTAGAATTGCAGCAGGATTTGATGAAGTAGCTTTAAGAGTTTGTTTTGTAAAACACCATGAGATAGCTGTACCATTATAAGAAAATACATATCCAGCCTGAAATCGCCCTTTGTGAGGATCAGACAGATAGCCATCATTAGCAAAGCCTGTAAGGTTGGATGAAGATTTTTGTGGATAAATAAAGCCCAGATCTGTAGTTTCTCGTAAATAACGTACCACATCTTTTACTCCTTTCCAATATTTTCATGTTAGTGTAGAGCTGTCTCTTGCTAGAAGATTTACTGCAAAAGCTATATCTGATCTTGTATTATTTGCAAGGTACATTAATGCACCAATTGCACTTAGATATGGAGTTTCTGGACCAAGAATGATATCTCCTTCTTCAGGTGGACGAAAATGGATTTTTCTGTATATCAAGTGTCCGGACAATCATTGGCGTACTCAGTGGATAAGCATTCTCTATATTGAATCTCTTCATCACCTTTTACTGTATAGGTTGATTGATGTACAAATATTCCCAAGGGTAAGTGCTCAATTTGTATGCCAAAACAAAATTTGGTCTTTCCCAAATCTTTCATTTCAAATTCCTTCCTCAGATATGATGTTGCAATTGCAATTTCAAAAGGAGTGCCTACAAGATTCAAATCATCCACATATATTGCTATCACAACAAAACCGTTAGTATAACTTTTAATAAACACACATGGACATATACTATCATTTTGGTACCCTTCTTTTATAAGATATTCACTGAGACGGTTTACACCACGTCCTTCCAGATTTTTTTAATCCATAGAGAGATCTATGTAATTTAATAGAGTATATATGATGATGATTTATAATGTCTGTTATTGTGTATCCTTCAAAAAAATTTTCATATATATGCCATTTTCAAGTAATCCATACAGATATGTTTCCATCAACTGCATATCTAATTTATTACTTGCTACTATGGCAATTAAAAATCTAAAAGTAATTCTATCCATTACAGGAGAATATGTTTCTTCATAATCAATACCAAGCATTTGAGAAAAACCTTTGAGCAACCAATCTTGCTTTGTATCTCGTAATTTCACTAATTTTCATTTTTTTTCTCACAAAACACCAATTTATAACCGACTGGTTTTATCCCTTTTGGTGTGGGCACTATTGGCTCAAACACCTCACGTTTTAATAGAATATTTAGCTCAGCCTAAGATAACTTCTTTCCATTTTGGCCAATCAATTTTTTGTCGACATTTTATTAATAGATTGTGGCTCTGTATAATTATCAGTATTTATTTCTATATCTGTAGCCACATTGTAGATGAATATACCGTTTTTTTCAATCTCATGCCGATTCATTCTTTGACCATCATCTACATAGCAAATTGAATTTTCAATATTTTTAGAAATATCATTCTCCATTGATTCTTCATTAAATTTTTCCGAGGGTTTCATTATTTCCTCTCCCTTTTTACATGGACGATCCCTCTTTTTATTTTTTTGTTTCCTTTTTGTAAAAGTTGAATCTTTGGCGCCAATTGGTCTTCCATATTTTTGTCGTGGTTTATTTTCTACTTGATTTTCTTTCAATGGAGTCCTAGAAATCTCAATTCTTGCAGGAGCATTAGTAGCTAGTATATATGATTTGGTTACCATTTCAGTATCAGTGAATACATCAGGTATTTCATTTGCAATATTTTATAATTTAATAATCCTTTGAACTTCAAGTTCACATTCATTGGTGTGAGGATCATATGCATGCAATCATAATCATAAAAGCTACTGGATGCTCAACATGTATTTCAAATGCCATACAATAATCATAAAATAATTTTGATGAAAATTCACCAGCATTATCAAGACGAATTGTCTTTATGGGATAATCTGGAAATTATGCTTTAAGCCTGATAATTTGTGACAATAATCTTGCAAAGGCTACAGTCTTTGTAGACAAAAGTGAAACATGGGACCATCTAGTCGATGCATCAATTAAAACCATTAAATACCTAAATGGTCAACATGATGGATGTATTGGTTCACATATATCTCGTTATATTCTTTCTAAAAAATTTTGGAGATTCACCAGTCACCTTAGTTGTCAAAGATCTGTTTATTAGCTTTCGCATTGAGCATGATATTTAGTTGAATACCCTATTTAATCCCTCTAATATAGTCAGTCTGCCCTTTTGGTCCCTCTAATATAATTTGTTCCTAAGAGGTCCCTGTATTTTAATTTTTGAGAAAGATAAGTCCTCATAAAGATCTCCTAGGGATAAATTATATTAGAGAGAGGGATTTATATTTTTTTAAAAAAGTAAAATACAGCGACCTCCTAGGGATAAATCATATTAGAGGGACCAAAGTGGCAGAATGACTATATTAGAAGAACTAAATAGAATATTCTACCTACTGAACATGTATATTCATTATTTGTTAGAATTTTATAATCCTTCAAGTAACAATCCGGCGCAACATAATAGCACCCGGATGTTTAAGCCTTTCATGCCATATTTTAAATATCTTTGGGTCATTAACCTTCCGGGTTAATACCGCATTTGATTCCATCACTTTGATACGTGTAAAATATAATCCTGAAGATATACAAGAAAAACTTTCAAGTACACATTTTTGGTATGAAATAATTCGTGTAATATGAAGATATTATTTTCCTTTCTTATTAACCGTCTCTAAATGATATCCATTGAGACGTATATCTTTAAAACTTAAAAAATTTCTTCTAGACTTAGGAGAATATAGAGCATTTTTCATATGCAAGGATATCCAATTTGACAACATCAATGTTGCTTCTCCAGAACCTTCAATCAGGTCTGATGACCCTGCTATTGTGGCTATACATGCGTTTCTCATTGATAAGGATATAAAATATATTTTTCTTATCAAAATAGTATGCGTTGTTCTGCAATCAATAATGCATTCATCATCAACCATATTTCTAACAAAATAGAAGAAAAACATAATAAAAAGATATAATACAAATTAGTCTATAAGGAAATCTGATACATCTAAATATGTATTTTTAGTTACATTTAAATTATTTGTAGAATTATTCTCAATTGGATCAACTGTGGGGTTGTTAGTAAAATTTGTCTCAATATCTTTACCTTTCTTATTTTTGAGTGATTCTTGGTAAAGATGGACAAAATGTTTAGAGGTCCTGGAAATTCAGGACCAATGACCTTCCAGGCCACAACGATGGCATGTATCCCTCTTTGTCTCTGACCCCATATTGTGGCTTTATTGCTTTTACTGATGTACATCAATTTTGCTATAGCATGGTCCGATATTATTTCGGCCCCCATCACGACCGCATCGTCCTCGACCACCATAAAATCCTCGTCCACCTCGGTTTTTAAAACCGGTACCGCGACCACGCCATCTTCTTTGCCCAAAAATTAATTTTTAGCAATAGTGCTGATCCATATGGTTGAGATTGATGATTCTACATCAACAGCTCATTGTTTTTACTCGCCACAAGGAGACAAGAAATTAATTCAGAAAATTTTGTGAAATTCTTTTCTCTATATTGTTGTTGTAATATAACATTTCGTGAGTAAAATATTGTAAATGTTTTTCGAGCACCATACCTTCCGTCACTATTTCTCCACATAGACGTAGCACTGACACAATTTTAAATAGCTCAGAATTATATTCTTGCATGCTTTTAAAGTCTTGGAACCTGAGACTTAACCAATCATTACGTGCTTTGGGCAAGTAGAGCATTCTGAGATGTTCAAATCATTCTTTCAGAGATAACTACAATTCCTATGGATCCTCAATAGTCAAATATTCATTTTTTAGGCCATCATCAATGTGATGTCTTATAAATATTAAGGCTTTCGCCTTATTATCATTAAGCTCATCGTTATTAGCCTCAATAGTTTTGCCTTTTATATATATATGCTTATGATATTTTTATCAAATATCATAAGCACGTATGTATATATACAAAATCATCCCCTATAGTAAATTAGTGGTATTTCTGAATTATTTATAATGTAATGGTTTAGAATTTGTAACTTATCAATATTTATTATTTATTACAAAATTACACAAAATAAAAAAAAATAAAATATCTTCTGAACAAAGACATAAATTATAAAAAAAATTAATTGTAGAGTTAATATTTCATTCAAGTCCTAAGTCAAATATCCAGGATTCGTGACATGTTCATATTTATTAAAAAAATTATTTTAATTTCGTTTAGAATAGTCATGATAGTGAACTCAAAATTTCAAATATATATATATATATATATATATATAAGAGTTTATTTTTATACATTATTATTTAAAAGTGCTAAAGTTGAATAATGACCAAAGGTTGTCAAACCCGGTCCGAGACATTAACCCAGCTAAGCCCAAAGGGTCAAGGGGTTAATGGGTTCGACAGGGTCGAACCGAGTTGAACCGGAATCAATAATAAAATATAAAAAAATATGTTATAATAATTAATAATGAGTAAATATAATATTAAAACAATAATTATAATATAAAAATACTAAAATTTGATATTTAAATTGATAAATGACTTTATATACACTAGTGTTTTCTAATTATGTCATTTATTTTTACGGTTTTTAAATATTTACAAATTTAATATATTAATATATAATTATTGAACTTCTCTCGGTGTTTTTTATTTATTTATTTGTTTATTAGTTGATTTTGATGGAATAGATAAAAATTTAATTAACTAATTCTTCTTTTTATATTGATATATATTTTATCAATAAATTATATAATTTATCCAATCTCAATTTAAGTTTTTATTTTGTTTTAAATTTTCTTATATTTTTTATTTAATTAGAATATTTTATTTTTATATTTTATGATAAAATTATACTCATTTATCATTATACTTTTTTTAATAAAATAAATTTTAAGAAAGTATTTACCATAACATATTAATGGATTTTATTTTTAAATATTAATTTTGTTGTTATGTTTATGATATATATATATATATAGTAATTCAATTTAATGATTATAAATTGAATATTTATATTAATAAAATATAAATAATTTTGTGGTTTTTAATGAGAAAACTATAATAAAGTATGAAATATTTTTAAAAAAATCCTCACATTGTGGCCCTGTTGACCTGGCCGGGTTAACCGATTCCGGTTGAATCACTTGGGTCACCAGGTTAACACCAGATTTCATATCTGATTTAATGAGGTATACTCAGAATAGCCACATAACCGATTTCGATTTTTCTGATTGAACCGATCGGGGTCTGACTACTTTGATAATAACTCTACACATCACTTTTACGTCACTTTTCATAAATATGAACTGTCATGACCCACTGGCTACTAAAATAATAAGAACGTGAAAAAGCATTTATTATTATTATTATTATTATTATTATTATTATTATTATTATTATTATTATATATAGATAAATGCAGCTATTAAAAATTAAGGTTTTGGCCAACTAATGGTGCTCTAGCCTTTTTTTCCTTTTTCTAATCCACTCTACTAACTAAAGTAATTTTTATTTTAGACTAAAAAATAATATCTTGTTAAAAAAAAAAAGTACAATTCGAAAACGTGAAAAAAACAAAGAGACAGAATCTATAAAAGTGAGTTATTAGCAAAATTTAGAAGGCAGGCAGGCAGGCAAGCAAGCATGTGTACCTTAGAGAAGCGTGGTAGGGTGTACATCCTGACTTTAACCGGTTCCAACGAGCACCGCTTCAATCTCACCACTGTCCTATCTATTCGCTCCGCCCTCGCCCAAGTCCGCTCCGACTCCGGCGCAGGCGCCTCCCTCGTCACCGCCGCGGAAGGGAAGTTCTTCTCCAACGGCTTGGACGTCGCCTGGATCAGCGCCTCCACTCCCGATCTCATCCATCAATATGAGTCCGCTCTCCGAGCCATGATTGCTGATCTCGTCTCCCTCCCCATGCCTACCATCGCCTCCATCACCGGCCACGCCGCGGGCGGCGGCTTCATCTTCGCCCGAGCGCACGACTACGTCGTGATGCGCGGCGACCGGGGGTTCATCTACATGAACGAGCTGGACATCGGCGAGCGGTTCCGGAAGTACGGGATGTCGGTGCTGAGATCGAGGATATCGGATGCGAGGGTGCTGAGGGATTTGGTGCTTAGACCGGAGAAGATGAAGGCGGGGGAGGCGGAGAGGAAGGGGGTGATTGATCGAGCGGTGGAGGGAGCGGCGGAGGAGACGGTGGCGGTGGCGGTGAGGATGGCGGATGAGATGGCGGCGAAGGGTTGGGATGGTGGTGTCTATGCTTCCATCCGGAAAAGGGCTTTTCCCAAGATTTTTAGGGATTTGGGATTGGGTGAGGACATTGATGAGGATATTTCTAGGGTTTTCACTTCCAAGCTTTGAGTATCAAGCACTGGATGAAAAATAAATAAACTAAGTAAATAAATGATTTAATGTGGAGTAATAATGGTTTAATGGACATGTTCTATGTATAGTGATATGTTATAAAGATTCAAATATAGAGAAAAGTGATGATACTAAAAAAAAATTTATAATAAAAAAATTTTGGATATAAAGCAACCGTTCGTTGTCCATCAATATACTTGAGAATATTGCGTGTAACCCCGGCATGTGACCCCATAATAACATGGATCAAGGCCAACGAATCAAGGGATGGATAATGAGTTTGATCGTATAGAGAGAATCAACACGGATTGGATTTGGATTCTTATATGTCCACCAATGTGGTACTTGCTGTTAGGGACTGCAAACGAACCAAACTGTTCGCGAGCTGCTCGAGGCTCGGCGCTAAAAAGCTCGTTTATTAATCAAACGAACCGAGTTTGAGCCTTAAACAACTCGGCTCGTTAAGGCTCGTGAGAAGCTCAGTACTATACCATAAATACTGTAATAACTTAAATATATTTTTTAAATTAGTATGATAGTTATTTTAAATTGACTAAAAAACACCGTAGCATATATACTGTGATTGTATTACTGTAGCAATTACTTTACCAGAATATACTGTAACTAATATATTGTAGTTACTTGAGCCGAGCTCAAAGCTCGGTATTTTCTTAACAAGCCGATCTCGAGCTTCACAAAGAAATCTCGAAAATAGGCTCGACTTGAGTTCAGTTCAAATAGTATCGAGCCAAAGCATGAGCATAACAAAAGCTCGACTCGGCACGGCTTGATTGCAGCCCTAGGTGCTGCCATCTATCTTAAGAAGTATGAAAGTCCAAAGCTTCTTTTGGGATTTTGGGAAACTTCTTCCAAATGGCTTTTTGTTTGATTCTTCATTTCACATTGAAGATGATAGGTTCTTACTCTTTTCTTTTTTTTTATTTATTTATAATTATAATGGAAGAATTGTTAGCTATACAAATAACTGAGTTTAGTGCGCTAGCTCCAAGGGATTAGCTTGTCATAAGCAATGCCTCATAGTGGATATGGTAAGATTTTCGAATGTAACAAAAGTTGTTTAGCAGAGACATATGTATGGATCCGGAATTAATCATCCCCAACACTCCCCCACTATATGAGATGGGGTTCAAATAGCAAGTCTGAACTCACACCAAAGAAATGTTTCCTCCACTACATCTGGCGAAATTTGAATTCAAGATATTAAAAATCACAGACCATATTTTTTGTAATAAAACAAATACCATTAGACTAACAAAAAATTTTAATAATAAAAGAATGAGTATAAATAATTCTAATTATATATATACTTTCATAACTAAAGAGTAAATCGGTCAAACTATCCCATCATTTGCCTAATTGAAGGGAAACCCAATCAACAATAAAAATGGATCCCTAGTGAAATTATATAAGGACATGATTGAACCAAAATATAAATATATATATTTGATAAGCCAACTAATATTGGAAAGGAAAGTTGATTATTCAATCCCATTTGGGAAAGAAAAAAAGTTACCATCCTTCTGTGAGGCGATGTGATGATATTTTTTTATTTTCTATATTTTTGAAAAAGTTGAAAAACAGTTGCATTGATACTGGCTTATGGTATTTTCTATATTTTATTTCTTATTTTTAAGCAAATTTTTAAAAAGAAGAACCTCCCTCGACCGATATAGACAAGGCCATGTCTGTTGATTGTAATAGGATTAAAATAAGTTTTTATTTAATGATATATATTTAGTGGCAAATGGTGTGCTTTTTTATCAAGATTCATGTATGGTGTTTTTGTGAAGAGTGCCATGGATGTGTTAGTTGCAAACTAGAGCTTGCCAGTTGCCGCCATGGCTGGTATATATGAGCCCCGGAGATGACTGTTGAAGTTAGGCTTGCAATGAAGATGAATTTTTCCCCCAAGTATATACATATATTTATAATCATTTTATGAAAAAAATCAGTCAGAAAAAACCTTTAAAAATTAGTTTTTTTATAGGATTTTTAAATATTGCAATTAGCGATAGAGTATTTTTCCGTCTTATTTGCTTTTATTATTATTATTATTATTATTATTATTATTATTATTATTAAAAATTAGTTTTTTTTAATAAAATAGATAAACCACTAATATATTAAAAAAATAAGAGAAACAAAGTAGAAGATAAGGGGCTGGTTCACCAAGAATGAACCATGGACCAAAATGAAACAGAGGGACTACGTAGTCCCTCTGTTTCAACAACGAAAGAAAGACAAAGGCAAAGGAACAACGGGAGACAAGCCGGCACATGGGGCCCCTCCAGCTAGCGCAGTGCAGCTCAAATTATAGCTACGCCATTAGGGGGTGGTCATCAAGCTCACTTGCTGGAGCTGGCATGTTGGGGGGAGGAGAAGTCCTTGATCTCGCAAAAACTAGACTGCGTTTGATTGCCGAGAGGGACTCCTCGAGGTGGGGCTTAGATGATGAAAGGGCTACATTAATCCAAGCAATGAATAAGTGATCGACTTTACATATACATAATGACAATAAAAAAACAGATGTACAAAGATGCGATTACTGCACTCGATCCAAATGGCCCAATTGTGAGGTTTCCAGCCCTGTTTGAAGCTCTAAGATGGATGTATAACTCAATATTGAGTTTGTGCAGAAGTTACTGTAGCAATAGGGATGCAGAGAAAGGCTGTAAACCTCATAGGCTCCATGCGGCCTACATGGAGATCGTGAGGCTCACTGAAATTTTTATTTTTTTGTCAGGTGCTGTAGCATATGTACTGTAGCAGCAGTGAGAGAATTTCTTGTTCTGGGAATTTCATGCGGTCGCCTTGCGGCCCGCATGGGTTACTGTAGCATCCAGAATGAGTTACTTAACTCTTCATTCTCTCTTCAATACATAGTGCATTCTTTGAGGTTTCTTGAGAGAAAAGAAAGGGAGAGAGGGCTGCGGGCTAGGCCTTCAAGATTCATTAAAGGGGAAGCCTTGAAGACATCCTAGAGCTTCGGATCCGAGCTTGTGAGCTCAAAGAAGAAGAAGTGAAGGTATATTTGTACTCTTCTTCTTCATTCTTGTAAACCTAAGCTAGGAGTTACAAGAGGTGGGAAGGTTGCTAGGGCAAGTTGTTTATCATCTTGTTGTGTGTTCTTATTTACTCAAGAGAGGCTTGTTATATGTTTGTATGCATTGATTAGCCGGATTAAGCTGGGTTGTAGCTTAAGGGAGAAGAAGAACACTATAGCACTTCCCATACCAATTGAACACTCTAGGTCCTTGTGGTTTCTCGTTGTAGTGAGGAGTTTTCCAACAAGAATTCTTCCTGAAAAATGATGTACATTGGTTTTTGAATGAGAATTGTGTATTTGCTTGTCGTTTGATCCAAAGGGGATGAATAGTGTTGACTGCCAGGCTTTGTTCGCTGTGTGTTGTATACCCCAGGCTCCCCAACAACTGGTATCAGAGCTATTTGTTCACTTATTTGTCATGGAAGGAGATGTAAGATCCATGATGAAGTTAACGGCGGTAAATTACTCAATTTGGAAGCCAATGATGGAGGATTATCTATATTGCAAGGATTTATTTGATCCTATACTGGGTGATTCAGCAAAGCCTAAGGAGATGTCTGATGATGACTGGAAGAAGTTGGACAGGAAGGCTTTGGGAACGACCAGGAAGTGGGTGGATATTAGTGTATTCCACGATGTAGCCCAAGAGAAAAATGCACATGTAGCTTGGGGAAAGCTAGCAGCTCTTTATGAGAGGAAGACTGCAATGAACAAGGTGTTTGTAGTTAAGAAGCTCTCCAACTTGAAATACAAAGATGGGAGATCCATTGCCGAGCACTTAAGTGATTTTCAAGACTTGTTGAATCAGTTGACGACTATAGGGGTTAATTTCAATGATGAAATTAATGCATTGTTTCTTCTTGGTTCATTGCCAGACAGTTGGGACACTTTGGTGGTGACAGTGATGAATTCTGCACTAGATGGCAAGGTGACTATGCAAATGGCAAATGATAGTTTGCTAAATGAAGAGGCAAGAAGAAAAAGTACAGAACATGGGTCTAATCAGGCACTTGTTACAGAGAACAGGGGAAGATCCAGTAATAGAGAGCAAAGTACCTTAGGTCGTGATAAGTCCAAGAATCGGTCTAAGTCAAGAGGACCGATAAAGTGTTATCATTGTGGGAAAGCCGGTCATATCAAGAGAAATTGCTGATTGTTGAAGCAAGAGAAAGGCAAGCAGAAAACAGATGGTGGCAGTGTGACAGCAGTTGTTTCTGATGTGAAGACAGTGCCATTGGTGTGTGGACATGGTGATTGTCACCATGTGGGTGATCCATTTGTTGAATGGATTGTTGATACAGGTGCAGCATACCATTGTGTTCCCAGGAGGGAGTTGTTTACAACTTACAAAGGTGGTGACTTTGGTGACACCAAGATGGAAAACAAGAGTGTGTCACAAATTGTAGGCATTGGTAACATTGTGGTTCAGACCAACATAGGATGTACATTGTCATTGAAGGATGTGAGGCACATCCCAGATCTGAGGATGAACTTGCTTGCTATTAATGTCCTTGACAAGGAAGGGTATGACAGTAGGCAAAAAGATAGGCAGTGGAAGCTTCTCTAGGGGTCTATACTAGTAGCAACAGGGAAGTTGTGTTGTACTATGTATAAGACTTGGTTAAAGCATTGTTCTAGTCATATCAATGCTGTTAAAGATGATACTTCACCAAACTTGTGGCATAAGAGACTGGCACACGTAAGTGAGAAAGGACTGCAGTTACTGGCAAAATAGTCCTTTATTCCCATTCTCTCAGGGAAAGGTATATATGACTATGAACTCATGTGATCATTGTTTGTTTGGTAAACATCACAGAGTTTCCTTCTGTATACCTACGAGGAAGGAAAATAGATTGGAGTTGGTCCATTCTGATGTGTGTGGTCCCATAGAGGTGGAGTCTTTGGATGGCAACAGGTATTTTGTCACCTTTATTGATGATGCTTCACGAAAGACTTGGGTGTATTATTTGAGATACAAAAGTCAGGTTCTAGAGACTTTTCAGAAGTTTCATGCCATTGTGGAAAGACAGACAAGACTGCAGTTAAAGTGTATTCGTACAGATAATGGTGGGAAATACACCTCCAAAGAGTTTCATGCTTATTGCTCCAAGCACGGAATCCGGCATGAGTTGACAGAACTAGGTACTTCTCAGCATAATGGTGTTGCAGAAAGGATGAATCGCACCCTTGTTGAGAGAGTTAGATATATGCTGAGAATGACAAAGTTGCCTAAGGCATTTTGGGGTGAAGCAGTCAAGGTTGCCTGTTATGTGTTGATCTACCAGAGAAAGTGTGGTCAGGGAAAGACCGAGTTACTCACATTTGAAGGTTTTTGGGTGCAAGGGCTTCATGCATGTACCTAAGGAGCAGAGATCAAAGCTAGACAGTAAAGCTACTCCTTGTATATTCGTGGGCTATGGCGATGAGGAATATAGCTACATGTTGTGGGATCTAGAGAAGAAGAAGCTTGTTAGAAGCAGGGATGCTGTGTTTCATGAACAGGAAACCATAGCAGATTGTGAGAAGACATAGAAGCCTGCTCGTGTTATTGTTGATGATGAATGCTCTACATCAACAACTGCTCCTTTGAGAAGAGCCACAGATGATGAAGATGAACAGGAGACAGAACAGGGTACAGATGAGCCAGCTACAGTTACTAATTAGTTGGATGGTGATGATGATACTGCACAGCAAGATGCAGTGGGTATTGAGTAGGGGAAGTTGCCTCCACTGCTTAAGACTGTTGAGCCCCAGATCAGGAGATCTACTAGGGAGAGAGAACCATCCAAGAGATATCCTAGTTTTGAATATTTATTGCTTACTGAAGAGGGAGAGCCAGAGAGCTATGAAGAAGTTCAATCCTCTTCAGATAGGGAGTGTTGGTTGGAAGCTAGCAAGAGGAGATGAATTCCTTGTAGAAAAATGACACCTATGATTTGGTTGAGCTTCCAGAAGGTAAAAGACCACTTAAGAATAAGTGGGTATTTAAATTGAAGAAAGATGGTGACAAGCTAGTCAGGTATAAAGCCCGGTTGGTAGTGAAAGTGTTTGCTCAGAAAAGGGCATTGAGTTTGATGAAATTTTCTCTCCAGTTGTGAAGCTAAGCTCTATACGGGTGGTACTTGGACTAGCGGCAAGTTTGAACCTTGAGATAGAACAAATGGATGTAAAGACAACATTCTTGCATGGTGATTTGCAAGAAGAGATTTACATGACCCAACCTGAGGGTTTTGAGGTCATGGGGAAGGGCAACATGGTCTGCAAATTGAAAAAGAGCTTGTATGGCTTGAAGCAAGCTTCAAGGCAGTGGTATATGAAATTTGACTCTTTCATGGTGAGTCATTCTTTCAGGAGAACAAATGCAGACTCATGTGTGTATGTGAAATCATTTGGTGATGATTTTATTATTCTCTTGTTGTATGTTGATGATATGTTGATAGTTGGAAGAGATGTTAGGATGATTTTCAAGTTGAAGGGTGATTTATCCAAGTCTTTTGATATGAAATACTTAGGTCCGGCAAGAAAAATCTTGGGGATGAGTATTGTTCAAGATAGGAAGACAGGAAAGTTATGGTTGTCACAGGAGAAGTATGTTGAAAGAATTCTGAAAAGGTTCAACATGCAGAATGCTAAGTTTGTTAGCATGCCACTTGCAAACCACTTCAAGCTAAGGAAGATCTCTTCAAAGAATGTACAAGAGAAGGAAGGAGTTTTAGCTGTTCTTTACTCCTCTGCAATTGGTTCATTGATGTATCTCATGGTTTATACACGACCTGATATTGCTCATGTTGTTGGTGTTGTGAGCAGATTTCTTTCTGATCCAGGAAAAGAGCACTAGGATGCGGTGAAGTGGATTTTTAGATATCTGAGGGGTACATCAGATATGTGTTTGTGCTTTGGGTCTTCAAAACCAATTCTAGAAGGGTTCACAGATTCAGACATGGCAGGTGATCTTGATGGTAGGAAGTCAACATCAAGATATGTGTTTACTTTTGCAGGGGGAGTTGTTTCATGGCAGTCTAAATTGCAGAAGTGTGTAGCCTTGTCGACTACAGAATCTGAGTATATTGCAACTACTGAAGCTAGCAAGGAGATGCTATGGATGAAAGGGTTTCTTCTTGAATTGGGAGTGAAGCAAGAAGAGTATGTGGTGTTTTGTGATAGTCAAAGTGCTCTTGATTTGAGCAAGAACACTATGTACCATGCACGGACAAAGCATATTGATGTCCGTTACCATTGGTTGCGGATGGCAATTCAGGATCTAGAATTTCAATTGAAGAAGGTCCACACGGATGTGAACACCGCCGTTATGTTGACAAAGGTAACTTCTAAGGATAAGTTACAATTGTGCAAAAGCTTGGCCGGGATGAACTCCCCGACCAAGATGAATGACTTGTGAGCAAGTTGTGTGATGTATCTCCCTTGTAGTAGGGCTGGAGGGGGAGATTGTGAGGTGTCCAGCCCTGTTTGAAACTCTAAGATCGATGTATAACTCAATATTGAGTTAGTGCAGAAATTACTGTAGCAACAGGGATGCAGAGAAAGGCTGTAAACCTCACGGGCTCCATGCAGCCTGCATATTGGAGATTGTGAGGCTCACTGAAATCTTTGTTTTCTGCCAGGTACTGTAGTAATGTACTGTAGCATATGTACTGTAGCAGCTGTGAGAGAATTTCTTGTTCTAGGAATTTCATGCGGTCGCCATGCGGCCCGCATAGAGACTGTATGGGTTACTGTAGCATCCCGAATGAGTTACTTAACTCTTCATTCTCTCTTCAATGCATAGTGCATTCTTTGCGGTTTCTTGAGAGAAAAGAAAGGGAGAGAGGGTTGCGGGCTAGGCCTTCAAGATTCATCAAAGGGGAAGCCTTAAGCTTCGGATCTAAGCTTGTGAGCTCAAAGAAGAAGAAGTGAAAGTATATTTGTACTCTTCTTCTTCATTCTTGTAAACCTAAGCTAGGAATTGCAAGAAGGTGGGAAGGTTGCTAGGGCAAGTTGTTTATCATCTTGTTGTGTGTTCTTATTTACTCAAGAGAGGCTTGTTATATGTTTGTATGCATTGATTAGCCGGATTAAGCTAGGTTGTAGCTTAAGAGAGAAGAAGAACACTGTAGCACTTCCCATACCAATTGAATACTCTAGGTCCTTGTGGTTTCTCTTTGTAGTGAGGAGTTTTCCCACAAGTATTCTTCCTGAAAAATGATGTACATTGGTTTTTGAATGAGAATTGTGTATTTGCTTGTCGTTTGATCCAAAGGGGTTGACTAGTGTTGACTGCCAGGTTTTGTCCGCTGTGTGTTGTATACCCCAGGCCCCCCAACACCAACAGATCGCCTTGATTAGGAGATTTCCCAGGTGTTTAAAAGAGGTGGCCCCCTACCTTACTCCAGAGGACCAAGCCTTAGATAGGGTGGTGGGTGGTACAAAACGTAAAAGCACATCCAAGTATACCCAGATGAACGCTACAAAGGATAAAAAAATAATAATTTATGATTTAAAGGTTTTTTTTACAGGCATTTCTTTAAATATTTTTTTCCCTAAAAAAAAATGTTTTAAGAAATATGTATAATCAATATAATGAACACATTTGTGTCTTTTTTAGACATAAAAAATTTGTTGTTTCTATACTTATGATTTGGTTGTTTTATAATATATATATATATATATATATAATATAATATAATATAATTATTATATTAGAATAAATAAATAAATATGATAATTGAAGTGGAATAATAGTAATTTTTTCTAGTGAGGATAATGAGTTGTTCAATGGCTTTTGGCCTATTGGCATCACACATGTCCATTGTGTAAGATATTTGTTTTCGGGGAAAACCTGATATTAAAACCCCAAACCTCACACAACATGAGGGAATAGATATTTTGAAGTATTAATTAAATATTTTATTTTTAAATTAAAAATCATGCCCTCAACATCTTTTATAAGTTCAAGAAGAAAACATTTTTTATAAATTTAATTTAATTATAATTAAAGTAAATTAATAGACAATATATAATAATCATTATTTTCAAAATTTATACCATTATTATACCTCAAAATCGTAATGAAAGCTCTCTTTTAAAAAATTTAATTTATAAAAATAGCAGTATTTATCAAACATATTCAAGGCATATTCCTAATATATATGACTATAATATTTGTTTATTGAAATTAAGGTGAAAAATAAAACTAAAAACTTTCACAACCGAATAAGAAGGAAAGGTATAAAAAAATGATGAACAGACATTCAATGTCACAGTGTGATCGATATTACAGATCATCTTTTCTTATATTGCTTAGTCACAACTGATATTTAGAGTCACTTCACTAGAGTCAAACTCCGTGAAGGACCTTTGCCATGGTTGGCTCAAAGAGCTAGGACCTACAAATAGACTAGCTTGGTCACTTTTAGCAAAACCTATTGTTTAACAAATATGACTTTGAAGAAATGATTGCATTTTAACTATAAATCACTCATTATCTTTCTTGATTATGACAATTAGTCACTTGTTCATCTTTTGGGTGTTTGTAGCTCTTGAAGTAAAAAAAAACAAAAAAATAAAAAAAAACAAAAGTTGAAGGATAAATATGCAACGATAAAGAGTATTCAGTTTCCAAGGCCTTCCATATCCATGGCCCTGATGATGGCCCAACAGCAGACGCTCATCGACTAGCATGTAGCCCGTTTCAATACCTCGCGCTCTAAGAGGAAACTCTTTCTACTCTTAGAAGAAGCCCTTCTTTTGTACTATGTTGTTTTCACTTCTAATGGACTCATGTTTTATATTCTCTCTTCCGTTTTAATGCATTCGTGGTTTATCTAATTTTTTATTTAAAAAAATTCACTAAAATTAGCAAGCAATTTATTTTTTTATCATTTTTCAATTATTCTTCTAAAAAATCTATTCTTTCTGCATATTTTTCAAAACAGATAATTATGTATTTTACTGTCAAAAATCAACCCATCACTCTTTCTTATCACTCTCTTACTAATAAGAGGAAACTCTTTCGATCCTAAAATTAAAATAGTTAAAACTTGATGAGATAATGATGTATTGATCAAATTAAATGTAAAAGCGATAATAATAATAATAATAATAATAATTTCATAACTTAAATGCAATTGTTATGATGGGACCCACAATAGCCAAATAGAGAAGCAGAGTGGCAGGCACATTAATGGCAAAGAGGAATCGGATAAGATCGGTGAGAGAGCATTTTGCTACCAAGGGAGGGAGCTGGTTGGAGAGATGAACGCCGTCACGTTTCCCAACAGCAGCCTCATCGGCGTTCAAAAGCAGCAACACATCGCCTCCAACCAATCTTCATTCTACGGCAAAGGTATACTCATCTCAAACCCTACCTCACTTTAGCCTTTCTTCACCCCTTCATAAAAACTATCTTTTTCTTCTTCACACACACACACACACACACACACACACACACAAGTTTTATATTGGAGCATCATAACGTTTCTATAAATTTTAAATCTAGCGATTGACTGTTTATTTTTATACATTATTATTTAACAGAGCTAAAGTTGAATAATAACTCTCCACATCACTTTTGTAAATAACCCACTGGCTAACATGGCATATCCCTAAAATTTACAATTTTAAAATGATAACGTGAAAAACATATATATATATATAAGACGTTACAGCTATTAAAATTTAAAATAAGGTTTTGTCAACTAATGGTGCTCTGGCCTTTTTCTTTTTTAAATCCACTAAAAGTAATTTTTACTTTAGACTAAAAGTAATATCTTGTTTTTTTTTTTTTAAAAAAAAGAACAATTTGGAAACATGAAAAATTTAAAGACAGAATCTACTATAAAAGTGAGCTTTTGGGGAAGATGAGCATCATGAACACTTTCTTATCCATAAGTAGAAAATTTTAGGAGGCAGGCAAGCAAGCAAGCATGTGTACCTTAGAGAAGCGCGGTAGGGTGTACCTCCTCACCTTAACCGGTTCCAACGAGCACCGCTTCAATCTCACCACTATCCTATCTATTCGCTCCGCCCTCGCCCACGTCCGCGCCGACTCCGGCGCCGGCGCCGCCCTTGTCACCGCTGCGGAAGGGAAGTTTTTCTCCAATGGCTTGGACATTGCCTGGATCCAAGCCTCCCCTTCCGATCTCATCCATCAATATGAGTCCGCTCTCCGAGCCATGACTGCTGACCTCGTCTCCCTCCCCATGCCCACCATCGCCGCCGTTACCGGCCACGCCGCCGGCGCCGGATTCATCTTCGCACGAGGGCATGACTACGTCGTGATGCGCGGCGACCGAGGGTTCATCTACATGAACGAGCTGGAGAACGGCTTGCCGATAACCAAGTACGCGATGTCGGTGCTGAGATCGAGGATCACGGATGCGAGGGCGATGAGGGATTTGTTGCTGAGACCGGAGAAGATGAAGGCGGGGGAGGCGGAGAGGAAGGGGGTGATTGATCGGGAGGTGGAGGGAGGGGCGGGGGAGACGGTGGCGATGGCGGTGAGGATGGCGGAGGAGATGGCGGCGAAGGGTTGGGATGGTGGTGTCTATGCTTCGATCCGGAAGAGTGTTTTTCCGAAGATTTTTAGGGATTTGGGATTGGCCGAGGACACTGATGAGGATATCTCTAGGGTTTTCACTTCCAAGCTTTGAGGAACCAGTGTACTTACCGTATAACTGAGAATAATGATCCAATTGATTCTATTCGATTTGATGGTAATTACTAAGAAATGATAACCATATAACTACGTGTCGAAATTCAAATATAGAAAAAGTGCGTGGTTTTTGTTGTTGGTATGTCTGGTTTCTCTTATTAATGCATGTAGTAATACGTGAAAGGAAAATAAATAAATAAATAAAGGGGTAAAAAAGGAATAATTTACTCCTGCATATATTTGAATATTAAATTTAATTATTTAATTTATATTAATTACGTGAGTATTTAATGTGTCACATCCCAGTAGCTCTATTGGTTATACTTCTGCATATCGTGGACAAACCCCTGCATGTGACCCCAATAAGATGGATAATAAGTTTTGAAGGCCAAGAGAGAAAACAGATGTATCCACTGATGTGGTACTTCCATCGTAATTAAGAAGAGCATGTTAGTCCAAATTAGCTTTTCTTTGTGATTCCATAAACTGCTTCTTCTAAGTGGCTTTTTGTTTTATGCCTCATTTCTGTTAGATATGATCGAAGCATTGCAGAGAGAATGGAGTGAAGAAGCAAAAATATCCCGGTGGAAATAAGTTTAGATCAAAGGGCAAGAGTGACATTTCAAGTGTTTGAATGGTAGGTATTTCCGTTGATATTTGAGAGGGGAAGAATGAACGGTGGTGATCAACTTCATCTGGTTGATTGATTTGAGTTTGAGGCAACCTCAAGATTTGGTTTCTAACATGTAATATTTGCCACCTTGATCTTGTTGACCAAGTTGACCAGAGATATTTGTTTCCCTTTGACTATTTGACCAAATTATAGGATTCCTGACAAGGTTTTCTTCCCAGTTGGCTTCTCACCCGTGAGCTGCGGTCTTGTCGTGGTTGGTGGGAGAGGCATCCTTCTTCTCCTCCTCCTCCTCCTTCTTCGTCTTCTTCTTCTAAATAGCAACCTTCCTTTGAGTTTCGGACTGAAGAGATTAGCCGTGAGGAGGATCTCGGAGTCACAGCACTTTGGGTTCGACAGCGGTGAGGAGGTTGGAGTTTCATCAATTGTTTCTTCATCAAGCTTCAGGTTAGCATATGCGGTGTTGTGGATGAAGCTTATTGTTAGATCTTTCTTCTAAGCTTGGTAGTGACTGCTCTTGTGGGTTTCTTGTGTTGTTTCCATGTCTTGATGAGGCATACACCTTAATCTTTGGTTTAGATGTATATTTATCTTGGTTGGAATACTTGTAAGCTTAAACCTTGGTTTCATGCATCCTTGAAGCCTATCTGATGTCTATTTATGTCCAGCTTGGTTGATCTGTTCTGTCAGCATGCTTACCTTTAGAGAGTTTCACATTTGATGATCTTGCTTTGTGAGTATACATGTATATATATCTTGTATGTGTAAATGGAAGTGCATGAGACCTTAATCTTTGTGATGATTTTATTTTGTTAAAAGCATGACTGTTTAATTGCTTTGTTAGCTTTGAAACTTTTAATTGTGAGTAGATTGTAAGCCTGAGCTTGTGTTAAGCTTGCCAACTTAGTCAAAGTTTCGGGTTACTATTTATGTGTCACCTAATACCTTGAGTTAGTAATGAGAACCTTTTGAGTGGGAGTAAACCTTGTTTGTTGACCTTTGATCCTCGCTTAATTATTTAGATAAAAGCTTTCATGCTTGTAAACTTGGAAACTTTGAGTATGCATTATGTTTTGGTTGTTAATATTATTCACATTTGGGTCTCAGCATGACATCTTGTAATCTTGGCATGACAGCTTATTATTTTGTTATGTATTTAAATTTGTGTTACCTTAATCAATTATAATGATGTCCTTAGTTTATCTTTAATGATATTTAGTGCTTGTAGAAAGTTAAACCTGTAAAATATTCTATTTGCTTAAATATATTCATAATGAAACCGGCCATGGTGTAAACTTGAGTGGCTTCCAAGTTTACATGATAACCTAATGCCTTAATCATCATTTAATTATTTACTATACTATAGGTTCTGTAAACTTGAAGTGGCTTCTAGAAGCATGGTTATCATGTTTTATGCTTATCCTATACTTATGTGAATATGTATAAGTATATATATATATATATATATTCAGTTATATTTAATTAATGATAGTTAGAATTTTAATTGTCATCTTTGAACCTTGCATATCAAGTTGTCATTTTTATACATAGGTATATGACTGTGCCTGACTTATCATGTAATGATTGTAAATTCTTCCTCTGGGGCTTTAGTAGTAACTAGGCCCGGCCCAAGACTTAATTCTAAGTATAGCTTTTGTTGGTTAGATCTTGTAGCGGGCCCTAGTTCGCAGGACTTGGTGAACCCCACTCTGTAGCTCGGAGCCAGGTAGACTCTCGCACTCGTATAATTCCGTATTTTCTAGCGGTTGCTATTTATTGAATTATTTGGTAAGTTGACGTTATTTATTTATTTATTTATTTGCATTATTTATTCAGTATTTTCTGTCCGTATTTCGTATTTCTGCGGTTTTAGTACATCTCCATTTATGGCTCACCCAGCTAGGAGGAATAAGTCCTAGCCATGTATGTGCACATGTTTTTCTATAGTAGCGCCAACACTGACCATGGTCAAGATCCCAGCACAGTCGTTGATATTATGTTCGCTCCTACTTACGATCGATGATCCGACTCGTCGTCATCAATTTCGTTATTAGTCAGGGAGATCTACATGACTATTTCCACGTGTTTTTCATATTTTTGGATTATTTCTGTATTCTGTGTATTTCTGCATTCTGTATGAATTCTGATCTATTATTATGCAATATTTGCTTTATCTGTTGTTTTGAGATCCTACTGGCCCTTGTGGCTCATACACTCTGTGAATTCTGTTCTCGCATGAGAAGATCAGGTCTAGGATCGGGGTGTCTGGGAGTCATATTTTCTGCTTTTGTTAGTAACTCTGTAGTGAACTTTTCTGTGTGAGTAAGACTTGTAATCTGATTGTATTTGTGATTTGCGAACTTTCAGTTGTCTCTGTATTCTATAGGGCTGCTAAAGCCCGTACTTGTATTATTTTAGTTTTTAGTATCCTATTTGTGCTTCTGCATCACTGTTCATATTTTTGCTTGTTAGGATTGACTCTGATCAGGTTAAATCTGAGGTCTTGCACCCATTGGGGCCCAGTCTCACTGGATGTGGCCGATCTGTCAGTGGGCCCGGCTGTGGGGCTGGGGCGTGACATAATGGATGGCCAAGATTTGATCATCAAGGAGGTGCGCGTTAGTTCGAGGCATGAAGATTAGTCGGTTCCTTTAAGTAGGGTGCACCACGTTGCATATGACTCAGCGCACCGGTTTTGTTTTAGTTACTTAAGTTTCTATAAATGATAAGAACTTAGGCTGTATTTGATTGGCAACATGAAAAATGACTGGAAAAGAAAAATTTTTTCATGGAAAAATTTTTCCATGGAAAGATTTTACATGGAAAATGAAAAAAATAGTCGTTTGATTGGCATTGTTTTCTAGCTAGAAAATAAAAAAAATTTTATGAAAAATTCAGATTTTGTTCTTTGATTGCTCTTATTTTCCACGGAAAATGAAATATTTTTCATGGAAAAAACCTCATTTGTTATTTGATTGCATCAATTTTTACTTGGAAAAAGTCACATTTTTCATAGAATTTTTTTAAAAATTATTAAAATTATAAACAGAGCTACGTGGAATTGAATCTTACCATCAAAACGCAGCGAGATCTATTCACTGATCTGGATAAATTTATTTAAAATATTATCAAGTTATATAATTTATCTTTTTAAAAAAATTAAAAGAAAAGGAAAAAAAATTCTTTTAAATTTTTAAAAGAAAAGTTATTTTAAATATTTCAATCGCACGTTATCTTTTCAAATAGCCTCTTACGTTTTTTCAGGAAAACTTTTCTCTGGATGGAGGTAGGAAAAAATTTTCACTGATTTGAGGGAAAATAGGGTCACGTGATAGAGTTTGTGAAAAAATCAAGCAAACACAGCTTTAGTTTTTTTTGTTACCATTAAGAGATATAGAGAGAGTTCTTTTTTTTTTTGTTTTTATGTGAAGGTGTTGTATGTAGAAATGGTTTCAGAGATTGAGTTGAATACAAAAGTTCTTCATCATGAGCTTTAGTATCTATCTAGTGATTATCAGTCACATGGAAGCTAAAAGGAGTTAAATTTATTGCTTAGATTATAGGATTGAATAAATCCTCCATTTGTTGTGGGTCGAGGGTTCATTTTCTTTTCATTTTATTTTTATTTTTATAAGTATATATGATGAAAGATTTGTTATCCACAAATAATTGAGTCTACTGCTCCAAAGGATTAGATTGTTGTGAGCAATACCTGATAGTTAATATGTATGGTAGGAAGAATATATATATATATATATATATATATATATATATATATATATATATTTACCAATGCAATAAAAACAGTTAATCAATAATATGTGCATGCAAAAAGTGTTGCACATGATCCTAATACAGATTTTTAGTGGTTATTATTTAGTAGTTCAAATAAATGTGTGGAAAATAATGTTGATAGAGTTTGCTAGAGTTGTTATATTTCATTGAATAATGAATAGAGAGGAATAATTACGCTCATCTTTCCTATCTTCTATCTCTCTCTATCCCTATCTCCCTCTCTCTCTCTCTCTCTCTCTCTCTACACACACACACTCTCTCTCTTCCCATCTTTCTCCAATTCTCCCTATCTTCCTCACTATCTTCCGGCTATTATGAATCTATGATCTTGGCCCGTATAAAAGAGTCAAATTGTTCCATCTACATATCACATCAAGGGACTCGTAATTAAGTAGGAATTGAATTTGAGATAATTAAAAGTCTCATACCACACTTACCCAAGGGAGCCAATACCATTGGGCTTTTCGACAATAAAAAAAAAATTATAACAAAAAGTTAAGTCTAAATAATCCTAACTATATATATACTTCCATAATGAGAGAGTAAATCAGTTAAACTATATCATATCATTTAATTGGCTAAATTAAAAGAAAATCCAATCAACAATATATATATATATATATATATATATATATACTCCCTCCGTTTCTTTTTATTTGTCATGTTTTGAGCTCTTCTTTGTTTTTTTATTTATCACAATAGAAATTTTGTGCAGTATTAAATAAATTTTTTCAAAATTTACCTTTTAATTAAATATACTTGTACAATTTTCAATAAATCACAATCAACTAATTTCATTTAGTAAAGTTTTAAATATGGGTAATTTTGAAAAATAATAAATTTTTTTATAAAATATAGGTAACCAACTAATTTCAACTAACTTTTCTTAATAAATGTGAATTAGGTAAATGTGACAACTAATGCTGTGTGGGGGAGTTGATCCCTCAATTTCTCACTTAGTAAAAAAATACCACTCTTCACATTTGAAGAATGTGATGAACCAAATTAAATTTGCAATTGCCACTAGAATTTGTGATTTTTTTTAAAAAAAAATAATAAACCATGTTATAATATTAATACTAGCTTATGATATTTTCTATAAATTTTTTTTCTTATTTTTAAGCAAATTTCTTTAAAAAAACAAAAAGACGTTTTTATTAATAAAAAGGAGGAGGAATATACTTCAACATCTATATAGGCAAGGCCATTCCTTGTCTGTTAATTGTAATAGGATTAAAATAAGATTTTAGATTTATATATGTTTTTTGTGAAGAGTGCCATGGATGTGTTAGTTGCAAACTAGAGCTCGCCAGTTGCCGCCATGGCTGGTATGAGCCTTGGAGATGATTGTTGAAGTAATGGCTTGCAATGAAGATGAATTTTCCCCCCTATTATATATACCTATTAAAAACTGTAATTGTAGATATTTTCTTGCTAATTATTATTATTTATTTATATGCATTTTATGAAAAAATCATTCAGAAAAAAACCCCTTAAAAATTATTTTTTAATATTTATTTTAAATGTTGCATTTAGCGATAGAGTATTTTTCTGTCTTATTTGCTTTTTTAATTGAATACTTATTACAATATAGGCATTTCTTTAAAGATATTTTTTCTGGAAAAAAAATGTTTTAAGAAATATGTATAAAACAATGAACACATTTGTGTCTTTTTTTTAGACATAAAAAATTTGTTGTTTCTATACTTACAAAAATGATTTCATGGAAAATTTTCTGTTAATTCCAAGGTAGGCAGTTGATCTTGAATTGCATCTCTTAGAGCCATCATTTGTGTCATTTGTTGGCTTGCTTTGTAATTGATTTTATTATATAATATATAATATTATTATATTAGAGTTAATAAATAAATATGATTATTAAAGTGGAATAGAAGTAATTTGCTAGTGAGGATAATGTGAGTTGATTAACAATAGGCCTCACACTAGGGGTGGACATGGGCCGGGCTGGGTCGGGTCTGGGTTAGGCTAGACTAAAAAATACAACCCATATATTCGGGCTAGGCTGGGTTAGGCCATGTTCGGGGCCAAATTGTCTTGGTCCAAACCTGGCCAATTTGATTGTCATTAGGCCCAGCCCCAACCCAACCCAACCCAAAAAATAAATAATTTTTTTTGAAATAGTTGAAATAACTAAATAAAACTGCTACTACAACCCCTAAAATTTTTTCAAACAAGTAAAAAAATACAACACAAGTATTATAAATGGTTCAAACAAATTCTATATAAATAAGTAGTAATATTATAAACAAATATTATCAATAATATATTATATGTTATCAATAAATTCTATATAAATCAAAAGCTAAAAAGTTGCCTAATTTTGACTTATTTCAAACCTATTGTATATATATTATTCAATTATTCAGGTCGGGCCGGGTTGAGTCGGGTTAAAATTCATCTGACCTAAACCCAACCCGAA
The DNA here is from genome assembly GCF_009730915.1 of Dioscorea cayenensis subsp. rotundata. Taxonomy (NCBI): domain Eukaryota; kingdom Viridiplantae; phylum Streptophyta; class Magnoliopsida; order Dioscoreales; family Dioscoreaceae; genus Dioscorea; species Dioscorea cayenensis. The sequence goes on along the minus strand of NC_052487.1, from coordinate 18,703,772 downwards.
ATTTAATCGGGCCAAAACATTTGAGCCCAACCCAACTTTTTGGGCCAACTTTCTAAACCCAGGCCTTGTATTTTTTGGGCTGGGCTTGGGCCAACTCATGGGCCGCCCGGTCCATGTCCACCCCTACCTCACACAGGTCCATTGTGTAAGGTATTTGTTTTCGGGGAGAACCTGAAATTGAACTCCAAATCTCACGTAATATTAATTAAATATTTTTACTTTCATATTAAAAATCAGGGCTAAGTATATTTTATAAATTCAAGAACAAAACATTTTATAAATTTATTTTAATTGAATTTAAAGTAAATCAATAGACAATATATAATAATCATTATTTTCAAAATTTATACCATTATTATACCTCAAAATTGTCATGAAAGCTCTCTTTCAGAAAATTTAATTTATAAAAATAGTAGTATTTATCAAACATAATCAAGGCATATTCCTGACATATGTCACCATAATATATATTATTTGAAATTAGGTGAAAAGAACTAAAAACTTTCACAACAAAATAGAAAGGAAGGTATAAAAAAAATGATAAACAGAAATTCGCTAATATCACAATGCGATTGGGACTACAGTTGCTTAATCGTAACAGATATTTGGAATTTTGGAGTCACTTCACTAGGGTCCTAGGTAGCAATAGGATTCCAAACTCCATGAAGGACCTTTGGGATGGTTAGTGTAAGGGTTCTGCCTCGGGAGGACCGTGACAGTTAGCTCAAGGAGGTGAAACCCACAAATAGGCTAGCTTAGTCACTTTAAACAAAAGTTATTATTTGGTAAATATGACTTGGAAGAAATGATTGCATTTTTAACTATAAATCACACTCATTATCTTCTCTTATTCGGACAATCACTTGTTCATCTTTTGGGTGTTTGCAACTCCTGAAGAAAAAAAAAACAAAACAAAACAAAACAAAAACAAAACAAAACAACAATAAAATAAAAACCAAAAAATTAAAGGATACATCTGCAATGATAAAGAGGAGTATTCAATTTCCAAAGCCTTCCATCCATGGCCCTGATGATGGTCCCTAGACTGCAGACGCCCACCGACCAGCATGTAGCCCGTTTCAATGCTTCTCACCCTAGGAAGAAACTCTCCCTATTTCTAGAGGCAGCCCTTCTTTTGTACCATGTTGTTTTCATTTCCGGTGGACTTTTATGTACTCTTTATTTTCTCCCTCTTATCTTTGTTTTTGTACTTTTTCCATATGTTTTGTATCCACTCTTCCGTTTTAAATGCATTTGTAGTTTATCTAATTTTTTATTTTAAAAAATCACTAAAATAAGCAATCAATTTATTTAAGTTCTGTCATTTCCCAGCTATTCTTCTAAAAAATCTATTTTTTCTGCGCATCTTTCAAAACAGATAATTATGTGTTTTACTGTAAAAAAAACTAACCCTCACTCTTTTGTCACTCTCAGAGTCTATGCCTAGGGCCCCATAATTTTTGAGGCCCCTCATATAGAATTTTTTTTTTTTAAATTATATTTAAAATGTGTTATCTACTATTATCCTAACCTCATTTTCAAAACCTATTATCTTAACCATAAAATTATTGGTTTTAAAAATTTTAATTTTTTTTAAATCATAAAACTTAATTACAATCATATTATATTTTTTAATGATAAATAATTATTTAGGGCCCATGTTTTTTTAAATATATTTAAAATTTTATTTATCATTATCATATCTACGTAATTATAATTTTGTGGATCTTAACTACATTTAGTTTCAAAACGATAAAGATAATATAATTTTTTTTAGGACTCACAATCTTCTAGGGCTCCACAATGCATGTTTTTTTTTGAACTTACGTAAAATTTGCATTTACTATTATCAAATCAACAAAAATTATACGGTTATGGTTTTGAAAATTTTATTTTTTTTAGGAATGACTGGTGAAGTTAGATAGATGTAGTTAGTGTAGTTCACCATTAATATTGTGACACATGTCCCAAAAATATATAAAAATATAATAACTTTCCTATAATGCCCTCACCTTTTTTTTTAAAAAATTACTCATCTCATCCCACGTGTCGAACATCCAATGGTGAATTATACTAACTACACCTATCTAACTTCAACTAAGTTATTCCCTTTTTTTAACTATAAAACTTAAATTATCATAAAATCTAATTTTTAGGACTCACATTTATAAAAAATTATATTTAAAATTTTATTTGTTATTATCATATCCATATAATTATATTTATAATCTTTAGAATCTTTACTATTTTTTTTCCAAAACTATAAAGATTATATTAATATTAATAAATTTTGGGACTCACAATTTTATAGAGCCACACAATGCATGTTTTTTTTTTAAATAAAATTTTCATTTACTATTATCTATGCACATAAATATAATCTTGAAAATTTAATATTTTTAAACCATAAAATTAATTAATTTAAGATAATATACAATATGTAATAAATTTAGCTTTTATGATATTGAATAATGAACTTATTGTTAGAATCATTGTAATTTTAACATTATTATTGTAACGTTAGAATGCCTTTTAGGCTTCTAGCATTTTACTTTTTAAAAAAAAAAAATACCTCTATGAGTCTATAAAATATAAATCTATCTAAGGGTTAAACATGCCTTTTTCACCAAAATACTCTCATTCTTCTTTGGTGACAAATTTCATATATTGTATTTTATTTTGATATTTTTTTTATAATTTAAATACATTGTTTCTTATTTTTACTATATTAAGTAGTTGATTGATTTTACTTTTATTTTCTTATATTGGTCGTGGAATTGTGGAATCGTGGAAACGTGGAAAAAATCGCTAGTGTTTTTTTTTTCTTTCCATTTTATATAATATTATCATTTTTTTATTATCTTGTATTGTTTGTTTTTAATAGAATGTCTACTAGAAAATATAAATCTGGATATGCGAAATGAAAAAAGAATAGAACAAGTTAATTCAATCTCAAAAAGATGCTGTTGAAAAATTTGTTTCGAGTAGTAAACAAAATATTACATGTGATGAACATTTAGAAAATAAATCTATTCACTGTAATGTGTTGGAAGTAGATGAAACGTGCAATGAACAAAATCCTCACACTAGTAACAATATTGAGAGTCCTTCACTTTCTAGTGAAAAGAATGAAGAAATTACATTTCATATGGAAAACAAAGAATGTCAAAATGAACTATCTTCACAAGTGAAATTAGATTTATATGATCCAGGAAATTGGAAAAAATGTCAATTCTAACTTGAGAGATTTAATTGTTGAAAGCGAACCTATTAGGGATACAACTAGCAATTTAGATTTTCCGAAAGATGAGAATTGTCGACACTTTTCCATTATACATTACACTAGAAAATTGTCAAATGGAGAAAAGTCATGATAGAAAATGGCTTGTTTATTCAAAGAAATTAGACAAAGCATTTTGCTTTTGTTGCAAGTTGTTTTCAAATTCACATTTAAGTTCTCAATTACTTAATGATGGGTGTAATGATTGGAAAAATCTTAATGCCAAACAGAAAGCAACATGAAACATCTAATGAACATATTATTAATATGACTGCTAGGATAGAATTGGAGGTACGATTACAAAAGGAAAAAACAATTGATAAAAAATTGCAAGATCAAATCAACAAAGAAAAATAACATTGGAGAAATGTGTTGCTGAGAATTATTGTTGTTGTCAAAACTCTAGCAAAAATAATTTGGCATTCCGAGGGTCAAATGAAAAAATTTATGAAAATAGCAACTGAAATTTTATGAGTCTTATTGAAATGATTGCAGAATTTGATCCAGTAATGCAAGAGCATGTTATACGCATTCAAGTTGGTGAAATACATGATCATTATCTTGGCCATAAAATTCAAAATGAATTGATTGATTTATTATCAAATGAAATAAAATCAACAATTGTGAATAAAATCAAGCAAGCAAAATATGTTTCTGTCATACTTGATTGTACTCCTGATGTAAGTCATCAAGAACAAATGTCTCTCATATTAAGATGTGTAGATATTCATCTGTTCCAGTGAAAATAGAAGAATATTTTATAGAATTTTTAAAAGTGGAAGATACATCGAGAAAAGGGCTTTTTGAGGAGCTTATGAATATAGTGAAAAATCTTGATCTTAATATTGATGATGTAAGGGGACAAGGATATGATAATGGGTCCAATATGAAAGTAAAAAATTATGGGGTACAAAAATGATTGCTTGATATCAATTCTAGAGCTTTTTTTACACCATGTGGTTGTCATTCACTTAATTTATTATTTTCTGATATGGCTAATTGTTGTCCAAAAGCTATTACATTTTTTGGAGTTTTACAACATATTTACTCGATTTTTTCCTCTTCCACAAAAAAATGGAAAATTTTAAAAGATCATGTTCCTAATTTAACTATTAAACCATTATCGCAAACTCATTTGGGAGAGTCGTATTGAAAATGTTCAAGCAATTAAGTTTCAAGCTCCAGAAATAAGAGATGCTTTATTTGAATTAGCAACAGCCAGTGATGATCCTAAAACAAATAATGAAGCTAATTGTTTGGCTTCATATGAGCTCAAAAACTTTGAATTTTTGTTGGGCATGGTTATTTGGTATGATTTGTTAGTTGATGTTAATGTTGTTAGTAAAACACTACAAGCCAAAGATATGCAAATTGATGTTGCTATTAATCAATTAAAAGCTCTTCTTACATTTCTTAAAAATTATAGAGAAAATGGATTTGTAGCAGCATTAATTTCAACTAAAGAAATAGCAACTCAAATGAATATAGAACCCATGTTTCGTGAAAAAAGAATAATTCGTAGAAAAAAATAATTTGAGGAAAATGATACTAATGAAGTGACACATTTGCCTGAAGATGATTTTAGAATTAATTATTTTATTTGTGTAGTTGATCAAGCTATTTCTTCTTTTGAGAGTCGATTTGAACATTTCAAAATATATGAAGATGTTTTTGGTTTTTTACATGATTTAGAAAAATTAAAGTTTTTAGAAGATAATCAATTGAAAAGATATTGTATTAATCTTGAGGGTTTTCTAAAACAAGACACATCTTTTGATATTGATGGTTTGGGTTTATTTTATAAGTTGAAGGTTTTAAAAGAAGTTTTTCAAAAGGGAATAAAATCACCGCTTGAAGTTCTTAATTTTATACAAAAATCAAACTCGTTTCCAAATTCTTGGATTGCTTATAGAATATTATTGACTATACCTATTATAGTTGCTTCGGCAAAGAGAAGTTTTTCGAAATTAAAGTTAATAAAATCATTTTTACGGTCAACTATGTCACAAGAAAGATTAAATGGATTGGTCATTATTTCTATTGAGAAAAATTTAGTATCTCAACTTGAATATCAAAATTTGATAAATAATTTTGCATCTAAGAAGGCAAGAAAAGTGAACTTTAACTAAATTTTTGGTTGCATTGCAGATAATTAACCAATGGACAAAAGAAGAATATCAAATTTCTAGATTTTTTTGTTCATGTTAATATTTTATTTATTGTTATTATTAATAATAATTTATTTTTTTATGTTTTGGTATATAATTTTTTATTTTATAAAAAATATTTTTAATTTTATATTATATCTTGTCTAGGGCCTCATTTTTTCTAAGACCGGCTCTGGTCACTCTCTTACCAATAAAACATATTCAATAACTCATTACATTCTTGTTTTTTTTTTCATTTTTTTAATACTAACCACAAACTCTTTCCGTTCTAAAAATAGTTAAAACTTGATGAGATATGATGTATTGATAAAATTAAAAGTAAAAGCAATAGTAATAATAATAATAATAATAATAATAATACTTTCATAACTTAAATGCAATTGTTATGATGGGACCCACAATAGCCAAATAGAGAAGTGGAATGGATTGGGCAGAGTGGGTGGCACATTAGCAAAGAGGATTCGGATAAGATCAGTGAGAACATTGGGCGACCAAGGGAGGGAGCTGGTCGGAGGGATGCACACCGTCACGTTTCCCAACAGAAGCCTCGTCGGCGTTCAAAAGCAGCAGCAGCAGCACATCGCCGCCAACCAATCGCCATTCCACGGCAAAGGTATACTAATATGTCAAACCCAACCTCACTTCAGCCTTTCTTCTTCATTCTCTCAATCCCTTCTTAATAACCATCTTTTTCTTCTTTACACACACAAATATCAGGCCTGGGAATGATTCCTATAGTTTAAAACCACTACTGAGCTGCTGATGTGTGCCCATTTTGGATTATATATATATATATATATATATATGACAATGTAATTAGCCACTCTGCCCACACATCTCAAATACTCAATCAGGCTTTGGAAGGAGTCAAACTTTCTTTCCAGCTTCTGCATAAGAATTTATTACAATACCATTTATCATGGTATTACTTATTCTGGTGATAGTGATTGTGTATATCAATCACTGTATACTGTGTAAGAACAGTTACCAGACTTATGGAATGTGTTCTGGATTATATCAATATAGCTGTAAAAATTATATTGGACACAGCTAATGTGTTGGGTTTACATCTATTGCTAAGATAAATTTTGAAAATTCCCCTTTATGGCTGTCAATTTACATATTTAGAAAACTTCTTCAATGCCAAAAAGGTTACAGTTATATTCTTAGACCAAAGTTTTATCTTCTGAGAGTACAGAGAGTTATATTTTGTGCATGACATTAGCACTGGCTTTTTATAAACTGGGTATAATCCTTTGATGCAGCTTATTGAACTTGGCAGAGATTGCAGATGGAGCTTCTTTATCATGTGTTTCCAACAAAGACATTTTTCCAGGCCTCTGTTTCAAGTATTCGATTCGAAGGAAATAGAAAAGGACGTATTCGGAGAAATGCGCCTTCAGATAACAATGGAAAAGGGATTGACAAAACCAAATCTTCTAGCCAGGAGGAGCTAATTGCATTGTTTAGAAGAATACAGTTATCTATCTCTAAAGGAGGATCACCTGTTTCTAAGAAAAGAACACCTAGTAAACCAATAGACGAACAATCAGCTGAGTCAATTCTTGGAGCTCTACGTCGACATCCTGTAAGGAAACAAGTTAAAGGTATATCTATCTATGGCCTGGTTGGATTCATTTTTTTTTTTTTAGAATTTTTGAAGAACACAAGCATTTACTTTCAGAAGCAAATCCAATTGCAAATTCATAGTTTGTTTAATTGCCTTTTTATTCATAGATAAAACATCAGTGCAAGAAGAGAATGCAGTTTCAATCAAATACGAAGATAAAGATGGAGATAAACTTGAAACTAATGCGGCATTACCTGGACATGGAGATGAACCAGAACTTGAAGCAAAAGAAAGTAGTTTGGCACCTGAGATTCCAAAAGTGTCTAGACCTTCCTCAAATTTTGTGAAGAGATCACCAATTCCAAAACCTTCATCCAAAAATAATAGTGAAGAGGTGTCTGAGGAGCAAGTGATTCCAGTAACTGCAAAACAAGTGTTGGAACTGCAGAAGATTGATGAAATGAAGCTTCCTGAGCTGAAAGAAATAGCAAAAACAAGAGGAATTAAAGGGCATTCAAAACTAAAGAAGGGGGAACTGTTAAAACTGTTGAAGGAGTTGGTGCAATGAGTTAGAACTTAAAGAGCTTTTTTGATGACTTGAAGATTAGTGATTGTTACTGAGACTGAGGTTTTCTTGTTTGTTTGTTCTTCTTTTTGAGAACTCTTGTTTTGTCACTAATTGTTTAGATTCTTTCACCTATTTCATAATTTATCAAAGTTTGTCTTTACGGCTATATGAACTGATCTGCACATACATATCTATATATATACTTGTTTTTTTATTAAAATTTAACTCTTTTTAACCAAAATATTCTTATCATCACCACTTCACATTACAAAAATTCACACATTAGAAAAATTCATATTAGAAAAATAGTAATTTTTTCTCTTATCAAGTGAGCGGTTGAGGGATCAATTCCCTCTCACTATATTATGGTTGAAGTGAATGGTTTGTTCATCTTATCATGAAAAAAAAAATCTTCCCAAAATAACTAGTAATAATAATTTCATACAAAATATTTGTACTCAGTATCCTAAATATAGATGTAAAATAATAACCTATTTTTCTTCCTGAATTAACTAATTAAAAAAAGCATAAAGTTGGTTAAGTATTGAATCAAATTGGAACATTGTCTACCTACAAATGCAATTGAGTGCTACTCATAAATGAAGATACATTTCTCATATTAAATAATTATGCAGCTAGTAACTCATAAATCCAATCATAAACAAATTGGCTCATTATATGATTTTCTTGGGATGCTTAATAAACCAAATGTGTGGCTAAACACACACCAAATGTTGGAATAAGTGTGGCGATTGGTGAGCAATATAATACACAAAAATACTTCCAGGTACCAAAATATTTCCCTGAGATGAAACAAACCTTATTTTGACAGGGATCAGGAATTACAACATATATAGTCCAACATAGATGAGTAGGTCTGTTCAAAGACCGGGCTATCCATCCAAATATGAAGGTCCGTCCAAAAATTGGGAGGGCTTGGACAAATATACAAGACCTGATGACCAGGCCTTAGACAAAATATAAAGCTTGTTTTAAAATCAGGTCGTGTTTGAGTTTTATTGTTAAAGATCGGACCCGTCCTGGCTCAACCCGAATTATATAATATATTTATTAATTAGTTATATATATATACTTAAAGGATGCATCCTCTACCAACATTCGTAGATTTTAAATCTACGAACGTTGCTATCAACCGTTGGATTTCGATTCAACAGTTCTACGATATATCATGAATAGTATTACTGTGCTTATGAGTAGTTACACAGTAAAAAATAGGATGCATAGTATTTTGATCTGAACCATTCAATCAATTTGTGCACAGTAACTGAACAAATTTGAATTGTTGAACACTGTTTCTACTAGACCTACAGCAAACATTCTAAAACCCAAAACTAAACTAATCAACCCAAACTAACCCATAATTAACTCTCGCTATAGTTGCTTAATGATTACTGTGTTTGTCTATGGAACGTCCATAGATGATGTTTTCTCATATACTTATATACATATATATATAATTCAAATATTAATAAAATCAAATATTCATATATTGTATGTGTGTATATTTAAGGTATGCACTATTATTTTGAATAGATTAATTGTGAATAAATGGTCTACATGGCCTCATTATTATTTATCGCTAATTGCCATTGCTCATAATGGTTTAATTTTAGATGTTATAAATGAATAAAAATATACATTTGGTATTTTAATTTTAATGTGTTTGTATAATAATATTTGGTGTTGTTCACAAATTAATATTATTGTTAACCTGTTTTATGACTTATTTATTATTTGAGTGGGCTTGGACGAACTTTGATTAAAGGCTATAAAATCCGGACAGGTTATGACAAAAGTTAAGGCCTGTATTATTGGATTGAACTGGGCTTGAGCAAGCTTGAATTTCATTAATTATTGTCTGAAGCCGTCCCAGCAAATGGACAGGTCTCATGAGTAGAAAAGAAGAAAAGGGGAGAGCAACTATAAAATTTCAACTAAAACTCTAATAAAAAACTTATCTTATTGGAACAAGTAAAACAATAAAAATTAAAAATTGCTTTGATGACAACTTGCATCCCAAAACAACCTTACTTTTTGGAATATTCAATAAATACAACAATACCAAACATTTGTTATGGTATCTTGTATTGAAGAAATGGCGGAAATAAACACATGAAAACAGCTTTCCATTGTCTTTTGTACATTTTCCCTTCAAACATATATCATTTGAATAGCAAGCCAACTATGCCAATCCATGTTGTTTCAGAGTTACAAATCAACAAGAAACTATTTTAAAAAAAAAAACCATGTTCCTCTTCTTCCTGTTTAGGTAAAACAAGCCAGTATCTAAGTTCCTGAGTTTGATTTAATCATTGAAACAGTCAACATCTTTGTAGCTGATCATAACTAATATAGGACTAAACCTCTTATTATTTCGTTAATATGCTTCATAACAATCGATTAAAAATCTCAATATATAAACCAGCTGTCACTTTCTATTATTATATTCCAACCAGGTAAACTAGCGTGTCGTTTGAGGTTAGCTCTTTAGAAAGTCTTTGCCTTTGCAAAATTATAATCTTTAATTAGATTACTTGTGATAACAAAATTATGAACTAGGACAACCTTGTTAGGTGAGGCTGCAATAGTTTACTTACTAACAGTATATCTTTTTGGTTATTGCAATGTCCACTTGCATTTTGATCACATATTTCAAGCTTTCTAAGAATTACACCTCCATAGTTGAGAACTTGAGATATGATCATCCTGGAACTCTCATACATATAATATTTAGGAGATTCTCATTCGGACTATTTTTTTCAAACATTTAGTTAGAAACGAAATAATTGCATTTTTTATAATTATTTTAATTTGTTTTCATTGATTCTCATTAAGATTGACCATATGTTCCTACATTGGTTATCTATAGCATCTAATTTAAAGAGAAATGAACACTACAGGAAGCTTCTGTGCCTATCAGGCTATCATCAAGCACAATCTTGATTGATTTCTTTCTTTTGCAAATACAACTATGCAGGTGGTCAATAGACATATATTTTGATTGTGCAACACTAGACAAATGATCCCCTTGTTCAATTATTTTTTGGGAGTATTTTTTTTCACTTTGTTATTTAATTTTTGTTGTTTGACCACTGTATCACTTCTGGTAGTTAAGAGTAGTTTTTTTTTTTCGTTATTCTATTTTTTTCTACTACTTATTTTTTAAAATATATTTTATAATTTATTCATTTTATTGATAAATAAATAAAAACCAACTCACCCAGTATCTATGAAAGTTTTGATGGACGGATGAGATCATAAAAAACCTTCCAAGATTGCCGTCTTTTTGGGCTGCTTAACCAGCATTTTTAAAGTAATCACTATGCCTAGACTTTGACTACAAATTCTAAAATGTACATTTGACACGGAATAAGTTAATCCCAACTTATTACAATCATTTCATTCAAATATCATTATTCAAACAACAGAATATAAGATTTTATATCTTATAAACAATATGCAGATGATAAATTTTGAGAGTCAATAGGACCAGCTCAATACAATCACATATTCATTTGGAATAAAATGTAAAACTGTATAATATACATGCATTCTAGTATCATGCAAGCAGAAATGTATTTTTTTAAATTATTAAATAAAATATCATATTGTATAACTTTATATTCTAACTATTTATATATCTGAAACTAAAACAATTCACAAATTTTAATTTATATATAAGAATAAATTGCAGGGATTTCATCCTTCTTACGCTGGTAACTCAGGTATAACCCAATTGCAGAACTAAGAATCTAGTTGCAAAAGCAGTGAGTAGTTGGTTAACAAAAAAAAACCGATAAGGCAGTGAGCACATGGTTTGGTTAAAAAAAATGTGAAAAATTATATATATATATATATATATGGCCAAACATCATGACGTTCGTAGAACATCCGCAGATGATATACAGTAACTTTAATAGTGTTGGACGACTGCGATTGATTTAATTACTGTGCTGAGATTGATTGAATGGTTCAGATTAAAATACTGTGCATCCCATTTTTACTGTATTTATAAATAGTGCAGCAGTGTTACTGTTTATAAAACGATGTGCAGCCGTTGGATTGAAAATCCAACGGCCCATATCAACGTTCACGGATTACGAAATCTGTGAACATGGGCAGATGATGTTGTGAAAAAAAAAAAATTTAAATAAGACACATTAATTAATATATTAGAGAGGAGAGATGGTTGCAAAACCTAAGAGGCCCGCTTCATCACGCAACCCATTATTAAAAATTCAATACTAAAATAATAGTTTGTTTTTTTAATTTATTTATCAATTTTACCTAATTTATATTGATTAAAAAATTAATTAATATTAGTTGATAATATAAAATTTATAAAAATTATATTAACTTTCTAATATTATAAATAAAATATATTTTTTAAAAAATATATAATTAAATATAATTTATTAAAAATTTAAAAATATATTTAAAAATATAAATAATAAAATTTTAAAAATAATATTTAATATTGTATAACTTTTAAGTAGAAAATAAAAAAAAATTTACACGTATTTTTTTTATGAATATAAACAATACTGAACAATAATGAGTATAAGAATAATATAAGAATCCCAGATGAATAGTGTATGAAAAAAAAACAATACTGTCCGGTAAGGATTTAGAATTTATGATCTCTCTTTTTACACTTTGATGTCATACCATTAGATTATCCAATAGTTAACAATCCAATAGTTAACAAGATGAGAGTAATTAGAAAACATAAACATTTTTAAGATACAACTCATTTAAGGGTTTTTGCATTAAAATTAAAAATAACATGGATGTCATTTGAGAAGCACTTGTTTCCCTTATATTTTATTATTGTTCCTTCACATCTATTGAAACTATTTTTCCATATTTGATAAACTTTTGTTGGTGTATTCTCTCAAACGAGTCTAAACTCTTTTATTTTTTAATATATCAATAATTTATCTATTTTATTCCCAAAAAAAAAATGTCATTAAAAAAATTGGACTTGTGGTTCCGTTGAAATTTCTCAAAGTCCCGTTTGGAATCCGAAATGAGGTGGTCCCCATCCATCACCCTCCAACCAAACCATTCATTATATAAAAACACAATCAAATACAAGTTTCATTTCAAACTTTTAGAAAGAAAGACATGTGTACCTTAGAGAAGCGCGGTAGGGTGTACCTCCTCACCTTAACCGGTTCCGACGAGCACCGCCTCAATCCAACGACCCTCGGATCCATCCGCTCCGCCATCGCCCAAGTCCGCGCCGACTCCGGTGGCCGGGCCGCCGCCCTCGTCACCGCCGCCGAGGGGAAGTTCTTCTCCAACGGCTTAGACCTCGCCTGGGCCCGTGTCTCCCCGTCCGATCGTACTCGTGAACTTGGCTCCGCCCTTCGAGCCACGATCGCCGACCTCATGTCCCTCCCCATGCCTACCATCGCCGCCGTCACCGGCCACGCCGCGGCCGGCGGCTTCATCATCGCCCGCGCGCACGACTACGTCGTGATGCGCGGCGACCGGGGGTTTGTCTACATGAGCGAGCTGGACATCGGCGTGCCGATCGCTAGGTATGCGATGTCGGTGTTGAGATCGAGGATCACGGATGCGAGGGCTCTGAGAGATTTGTTGCTGAGACCGGAGAAGATGAAGGCGGGGGAGGCGGAGAGGATGGGGGTGATTGATCGGGCGGTGGAGGGAGGGGCGGAGGAGACGGTGGCTGTGGCGGTGAGGATGGCGGAGGAGATGGCGGCGAAGGGTTGGGATGATAGTATCTATGCTTCGATGCGGAAAGGGGCTTTTCCCCAGGTTTTTAGGGATTTGGGATTGGCCGAGGACACTGATGAGGATATCTCCAGGGTTTTCATTTCTAAGATTTGAGGAACAAGAACGAAATGAGTTTTTAATAAATAAAATTATGTTATGATAATCAATAGTGTACGCAATTAAATTATTATTTAAGTGTGAAAGTAAGATGTATTCGATGGAAAATGATAAATGGTGTGTGATGGTCACTGATGTCCATTGAAATATATTTTTTTCTTTTTACAAAGCCGGCATAAAGCACGGTTAGAAAATTAAAAAAATAAATTCTCTTGTCTTAAAACAATAACCTGCGTAATAATATTTAGGTCCTACAATATTGATAAAGAATACTTACTCATAATTGCCATGTGATAATGCCCTGTGAGGGGCGGACCAACCAAGATTCGTTTCTCAAAAAATTATTGTTTCGTAATCCATTTATTACAAATTAATTTATATATAAAAAAAATTATATTTTTTAAAAAATTACAAATATTTATTAGTTGAAACCGTGATTTTTATTAGTTTAGGATATAACATATAAAATATATATTTTTTAAAAAATTATTTATAAATATATATATAGAAAAAATAATTATAAAAATTTATTATTTTGCCCCTTAATTTTTTTATTTTATTTTGGATAAAAAAATTGTAAATGTATATTTTTTAAATTTTAAAAAAAATCTAAAATATTTATAATTTTTAAATGAGCACTCTTTTCTTTGTTCTTCTAGTTCCGCCAGGTATAGCAATGGTTTGTTCAGGAAAAAAAAATTTAGTGCAATTTATTTTAAAATTAAAAAAATAATATATTTTTATTTTTTTTAAACTAACTTTAAAAATCAAATTTTGCAAACCTTTACTAGTAACTTACAAATATGATTTTTTTCCCCCGGTTTTTAATAAATTTTATGGTTCCATTTTATTAAAAAAAAACTTACAAATATGAATCCTATGGATGACGTGGCATTCATTAGGAGAGAGAGTATGAGTGATGTGGATGCCACCCCATTCATTAGGAAGAGTAATTTAAGAACCATATATTGAATAAATAGCATTCCTCAAACATGTTTATTTGAATTGTTTTTTAAAAACAACATTTTGAAAAATATAAATATAAATATTTCTTTAAATACTGATTTGAATACATATTATAATAAAATCATTTTTTGCTTACTAAATTTTATAATAGAATTATACATAGATTCTAAAATAGGTATTTATAGTTCCAAACATCCTAATTATAAAGATTTTGTTTTTTTAATCCTAATTTCTATATAATTTAATTATGTACAATCCGAAGGTGTCAAGCGTTATTGAACAAATATTTTTTAAAATATAGGTAAAATACATGATTTAGTCCCTCTAATATAGTCTATCCCTTTTGTCCTTCTAACATAATTAATCTCTAGGAGGTCTTTCTATTTTAATATTTGGAAAATATAAGTCCTCATAATGACCTTTTAAGGATAAATTATATTAGAGAGGACTCATAATGACCTTCTAAGGACAAATTATATTAGAGACGGATTTACATATCTCAAATATTAAAATAGAGAGACCTTTTAGGGACAAATCATATTAGAGAGACCAAATAATTATTCTACCTAAAATATATTTAAAAATAATTCTATTTTCATTTATTTTAAAATGAAAAAAAAACCTTAAAAACGTGACACAACATGCTTTTAGTTTTTTAATTTCTTACTGTATTTTAAGGAATCTTTTTTTATGATTTTTCTTTATTACGCTTTTAAAAATTTTTGGAGTTAAAATATTGATTTATTTTGAATGATAAGCCCAACACCAAACCCACTTTTAGGAAAATTAGGGTTTTAGAATGTGAACTGCCCCAATCCAATGGGGAACCTAGTCTTCACAGGGATTAGGAATACCCTGTCCTGTCCTGACTCCAGCCCTAAAATCATATAATTTAAATTTTAAATTTATTATATTATATTATATCATAAATATCTAAATAAAAAGTTTTTTTTTAAATAAAGAAAACTTCTGTATATGTGGTACTCTTGGACTACTTATAAAATTGTATTTACTAAACTTTTATAGACCTTTTTAACTAATATTTAATTTCCAAAAATACTATTTATAAGAAAGGAATAGTAAAAAACAAGGAAACCCAAAAAAGGTGTGTAAAATCCAAGGTTGTCAGACCCGGCCCGGGCAATAACCCGGCTAAGCCCAGGGGTCAGGAGTCAATGGGTTCGTTCGGGTCAAACCTTGGTTGAATAATAAAATATAAAAAAAATATTATAATAATTAATAATGAGCAAATATAATACTAAACCTATAATTATAATATTAAAAACTACTCAAATTTGATATTTAAATTGATAAATGACCTTATATATAATAGTGTTTTCTAATTATGTCATTTATTTTTACATTTTATAAATATTTATAAATTTAATATATTAATATATAATTATCGAACTTCTCTCAGGTCATTTATTTATTTATTTGTTTTTTGGTTGATTTTGTTAAAATAGATAATATTGTAAAAAAAATTTAAACATTATGACCCGATTGAACAGCCCGGGTCATCGGGTTAACACCGGGTTTTTTAATATCCAGTTTAATGGGGTATACCCGGGCCGACCACATGGCCGGTCCTCGGTTTTTCCGGTTGAATAGGTCTAACCGGTCCGGATCTTACAACCTTGGTAAAATCGGATGAGATGGAAAATATATCCCACATATTCCTTGCCCTATTAACAATAATATAGGGATCTTAATTAAATTATCATTAACATTTGTTTCCATATCTATACTATATACTAATTCTATCCCTGGTGATCTTAAAAACCGACATGTGGTAAACTTAAAATTAAGAGTTTTGATGGTCCGCAACAGAAGCAATCCTAACATTTTTCCAAATATTTTTCAAATCTATACATAATATTAATTTCATCCCTAATAGTCTCTGCATTTGAGACGTGGTACATTTTCATTAAGGTTCTGGTGTTCCGCATGATTATCTTAACCATTTTTGATCAACTTATTCATTCTCTCTCTCTCCTCTCTCTTTTCTCTCCTAGAACAATGTCATTATCATTGTTATTAAATGTTGGGGACACCTGATTTTTTGATTGGATTTGCCTTTGACTTGTTATGTTGTAGGCTTCATATTTTTTGTTTTTAACATGATCCTATAATGTAGCCATGTGTAGGCCTACATGCTGATAACCATCAAAGCATCTCTCCCTTCTTAAGCATGCATATTAGTCCACAACCAGCATACATTCCTAAAAAGGAAGCCAAAAACCCTAGTTTGCTTCCATTGCTAAAATCAAGAATGACACAGTAGATAAACAGTTCTAATTCAAAAACTCACAAGAAACAAAATAATTCAATTCAATTCATCGATCCCCATTTATAAACTCTAAAACAAATATTTATAGAGACATGAACTAAGAACAAAATAGTAAATAAACTAAAATAATTACAAAATACTAGATAATTAAATAAAACTAAAATAACTAATAAAACTAAGATAATTTAAAATTCTAAAATATTAGGCACCATACTGTGTCATTCACCCCCACTCACGAGAAACTCAACCTCGAGTTTTAAACTGTGCAATTAAGCTTGTGATTAGATATTTCATCAAACCATCACCATTCAAAAATTTCAATTTCTTCATCTTGAAATTTTATTATTTAGTAGCTTTATTTCTCTTCCTCTTCGAAAATAACCACATCTTTAGCTTTGATTCTTTAAGAAGCTCCGAGAAATCCTTCTCATTGGTCTTCTTTTCTTCATCAACATTTTTCCAATCAACTTTTTCAACTTTTTCCATCATAAATGATAGTATTGATAGCGTTATTTTTAATCAACTAATGGCTTTGAATTTGTCTTTCATCTGCTTCAAATTCATTTTCCTCATCGCCATCTGGCTCACAAATAATTTCTTTATTCTTCTCTATAATGTTCACAGTCTTCCTCAAGTGACATTCATTTGATTTGTGTCCAGGTTGATTACACCTAAAACACTTTGCTACAACAAGTTTCGTATAGGGATTTTCTGCTTTCTTGATTTCTTTATCTTTCCCTTCTTGATCTTTTCCTACAATCTCTGTTGTCTTGTTCCTTCTGTATTGGTTGTTGTTTTTATTTCTACGATCTTCAAACTCTTCTGTGGACTCTTCAGCTTCATAATCTTCATGGTTCTTCTAACCTCGTTCTTGTTGCATTAACTCTCTGCCTTTAGGGCCATATTCTTCACCTCAGATAAGATTCGGATAACTTGTACGCCGATTCTCTCTGAGTGATGGCCTCAACCCTTCCAAATACCTCGCAACCTACTGCCCTTCTGACTCAAGGAGATTGTTTCTTTCAGCCAGTCTCATGAATTCTGTAGTGTATTTATAGACAGATCGATTGTCCTGTTGACAACGTTGGTACTGCTGAAACAGGATCTGCTCAAAATCTGGGGTAGAAACTCCTTTTTTAATAAATACTTCATCATGTACCAAGTTCGTACAGGACCTTCACCTTCCTATTCTCTCCTAGATTGAATATGTTCCCACCATGCCGTCGCTCCCCCTTTCAAACGGTATGCCACCAAACGGACTCACTTCGCTAGAGGAATCTCCATATAATCGAAAAATCGATCTATTTCTGTAATCCAATCCATAAATTCTTCTATACCCATGCTTCCATTGTAAGAAGGAATGTCCACCTTCTAGTGGAAATCCCCATTGTCCCTTTCAACACCTCCATGATGATTTCTCGCCCTTTGACCCTCATATGGTTGATGACGACCAAACCGATTCTGTTCAAAATCGTCTTTTTCCTCTGAATCATCGTCGTCGTAGACAATCTATCTATAGTTAGGAACACGACCACGTCTGTTAATAGGATCACCGCAAGCCAACTCCACACCCGGCCTTCTATTGTCAACCCGCCTCCTGTGTGTATTAATTCCTAGAGCATCCAGACGATCCACAAGTTCTTCAAAGCGCTCTTCAAAACGCTGGAATCTGAGATCCATACGTTACTCCAGACATCACTCCAGTCGTTGTAACGCCTCATCCCCCAGAGGGGCTTTAGCCTCCTGATCAATGTCACGAAGACCATCACCGTCGCCACCAGTTGATATCCTCTCTCTGATACCACCTGACGCAGCCGATACGCAGTTCTAGTTCAAGAACTCACAAGAAACAAGAAAATTCAATTCAATTCATCTATCCCTATTTACAAACCCTAAAACAAATATTTATAGAGGCCTTGACTAAGGACAAAATAGTAAATAAAACTAAAATAATTAAAATAATTACAAAATACTAGATAATTAAATAAAACTAAAATAGCTAATAAAGCTAAGATAATTTAAAATTCTAAAATATTAGGCACCATACTATGTCAAAGAATAAGAAAACCTCTTCAAGACCTTGATTAAGAAGCTCAAGGCCAAGATCGAAAGCAAGAACATTGCCATCCATTTCTTTCGAGACTGCCTCTTTCATTCCGATTAGTGGTGCTGACACAATGGCTTCCTTTACTCTGCCTCTCCTCCGTTGGATCGGCCTTCAGTTTGAATCCATGGTGAACTCCGACATTGAGGGTGGCGCTTGTGAAAAGACAATTGAAGGTTTATAGATGAAAGTGGTTTATATAAGGGAATATATTGTTAGTCTTTTTCATATCTTTTTAATCTTAGAAAAACATAATAGAAAGCATGGCATATGGTGATATAAAGATTTGAAATTCTTCAAAGTGATTCTCTTTTGAGTATACAATTACAAAGTTAATTTGTGTGGGTTTTCTTTGAAGCTTCTTTGTATTCATAGTTTTGAATTTTTTTTTTAAATTATTTTGGAGTTTCATCAAATAGTTGGTGTGTGAGATGGAATTTGCCTACAAAGACTTCCACATTGCGCCCGGCTCAATCTACCCAGACGTTGTTCACCATAGTTTTTTCACCTTTAAGTCTTATGTTTGCCTTATCATGTTCTCCAACTTCCACAATCATGATTTTAGCCTTTGTGGGCCGCAAGATTGTTGATCCAAGAACTGGTGATGCCTTTGACGAATTCTCCACATTAATCCATTAGAGCTGAAATTAGCTCCTTGATCAAAGTTCTAACATGTCTATATTCACATGGGTGAAATATCTCAGTGAGGTGCATTCGAAGATAACTTGAAAAATTATCTCCCAGGAGATATAAGACTAGAGAGGAGGTGAGATTAAGAAAGGTATTATTTTTTTCATTATTTCTCTTGAATTTTGATTTAAATTTTTGTTTTGGTTTAGATTTTGTTCATGTGAGATATGAGATTAGGAAGAAGAAGGACTCAAGAAAGGTATGGCTTTCTTTCAAATTTTTTATTTGTTTATTTTACTTTTGCCATTAAATTTTGGTTCAAGATATGTTGGTTTAGTTTTTGTTGACATGTATTAGATTGGAGAGAAGAATAGCTCAAATACTTTTTTTATCATTTAAATGTATCTGCTTGAATTTTGATTTAACATTTGAGTTTCTTGTTTTTTGGGTTTTGTTTTTAAATGCAGAGGAGAATAAGATTGGTATTTATGTGTAGGGAAGGGAAACTATGTGTGGAGAGGGATTCATAATTTGCTTGGTTTTTTTATTGTTCTGTATGGAAAATATAATTTTTGGTTTTTTTGTATTCAATATTTTGTCAATTATTGTGTGATCTATTCACCGTAAATGAATGCCTTTTCAGGCCACATTAAGATTACCATATGAAGAGGTCCATTTGATATCCAAAAATTGCTTTGCAACAGTCAGACACCCCTTATCGAATGTCCCTACTGGAGTTGCAAGAACTTCAAAAGTAACTCACGGAGCTGTTGGATGTTGCTTACATTCAACCATTAAAGCCCTAATGTTGGAATTCTCTTCTCTTATGGAAGTCTAAAACTTTGACAGCTTGCAATAAAACTTTTTTTTTCACATTTTTTTTTTATTAGTTTCAACACTATAATTGTCGAACATCATTAGCTTATGTTATGCAATCCATGCTTTTTACCATGCAAAGTCCTCTCGCCTACCGAGTTGACTCAAATGAAGTTTATTTTTATATCAAAGAAAGAAAATCATAAACTTAGTGCCCAATCACCATACTACATGTGAGAGAAATCCAAATGTTAACATTGTAGTTACTAATATATCATAACAAGCAGTAGGAGCAAATCGCAGCACTCACAGCGTAAACTTGGAGATTAACAAACAAATCATAAAATTAAGTAAAAAAATCATAGATTAACAGTGTTTAGATGATTAATTGCATCGAATATGGACATGAGAGATAAAGAAATTGCAGGACATGCTATCACGTCGAAGTGGAACTCATTACAATTAGTTTTTTAAGTGGAAAGTTTTGGAAACAGATTATTGAATGCTCAGAAACCACATGTTTTTGTCCTCATGTAATGATTAACCCAATTTATATGTCATGTAAATCGATAACTAATTAATTTTATAACGTTAATTATTTGATTAATTCAATGTGATAGACAATGACCTCCAACATCCAATTTTTGTAGGCAAAGGACCACAACATCACTTAGCACTTCATAGATTTACAATTAATTAATTCTTTGATTATTGTGGAAAAATTTAATTAACTATTAAATCTTATCTTTCAATTTTCAATTAGGAGGTTTTTTTTAATTGTTGTGCACGAACCTTCCCAAGTATTCTTTTAGGAGAACCAAAATTGATGTTGCCTTCATGACTCTTCAGTAATCCCATCCAGCCAAATCCATAGACTATGCTTTATTATATGTGCAAAGGCAAAAAAATATGAACAATTAATTGGATTTTTTTTTCTTTCTCACTTAAATTTGATTAAGGGGGTTGATCCCTACATATTTGTTCATGCACCAACATCTACATGTTTGATTAGGCAAAGTCCTCTCGCTGACTGAATTGACTCAACTAAACTTTATTTTCATATCAACATCACCCACTCCAACACTTCTATATATATATATAATAATAATAATAATAATTTATATATTATTAGTATTTACTAATGTTATCAGTGTGCAATTTATATTTATTCCTTTTACTTTTGAAATTAACTCATATCTAAGAAATAACTAAACTAACAAAATTTTCTAGATGTAAAGACAATTCTTATTTTTTATTTTTAAAAATTCATAATTTTGTAGGGCATCTCTCTTAATCATGGGGTATTTTTTTTTGGTGGGGTACCTTATTATGCTCATGCTTTATTTTGAGCACCTTTTTTCAATTTGTATCAAAATGAGTATTTTATTTTAATTTGCTTTCACAGGGAGGGCACTGGGGCTATTCCGGTGATTAAATGCTGACATGTCCACCGGATATATGACGTGGAATCCTAATTTCCACTTGACTTGCCCACGTGGAAAGGCTACGTGGACAACTTATCCACATCACCAAAAGAAAGCCACGTGGACGCTAGCCCCTTCTTCTCCCCTTGTACTTCTTCGCCTTCTTTTACATTCTCAGAAAGAGCAGAGTTCCACTTTTTCTTCTTCTTCTTCTTCTTCTTCTTCTTCTTCTTCTTCTTCTTCCCTGAGAAAGCAGAGATATCCTTTCTCCACCACTGCGACTTGTTTGCCATAACCATGACTCCAGCCAAAGTTCTCAAAAAGAAAGCACAATTACCTTGGAAACCAAGTTACAGAGGCATATATGTCTCTCTCTTTCTTCTAAAGCTTGCCACATTCTCAAGTTCTCAACCACTTCCTCATTTTCCATATATTTCATCCTTCCAACCCTTCATTAATTTCTCTTCATCTTCTCCATTATTTCACACACACACACACACACACACATAAGTCTTCATCTTCTCATCTTCATTGATTTTCATCTTCATCTTGTTGATGGACTGTAGTTTAGAAGAAGAAAGGCAAAACACATAGAGGAAAAGCAAGGAGTATTGTTCCTCTTGTGAGTTTGGGTTATGGATGGTAAACAACCTTTCTATGTCGGAACCCAACCTTCTCACCACGGATGAGCTTGTTCTTCTTCCTCCTCTTCACCATGGATGGTAAACAACCCTTCTATAGAGAAAAAGCAAGGAGTATTGTTCTTCTTCCTCTTCACATTCTCTCCTCCCATCCCCCATCACTACCACCACCCTCTGATTATGCCCCTCCACCCTCTCCATACCCAGCTCCTCCGCATCCTCTCCTTCCTCTTCAAAATGCTGAAAAGACATCTTCAGAGTGTTCGATAAGAAGCCAGATGACAAGAAAGACAAAAAAAAAATCCAGCTCCAGCTTTGGTGGTGGTGTCAACACCGAGCTCAACATCTATATATGTCCTTTCTCCTGTAGAAACTCCATCGGCACAGCCAGATCTAGTAGAATAAAGCTGACCTCCATGACTCACAAGTCTAGCAGCGCTCTTTGCTCACGGA
This sequence comes from Dioscorea cayenensis subsp. rotundata, assembly GCF_009730915.1. NCBI lineage: Eukaryota > Viridiplantae > Streptophyta > Magnoliopsida > Dioscoreales > Dioscoreaceae > Dioscorea > Dioscorea cayenensis. The sequence goes on along the minus strand of NC_052487.1, from coordinate 18,680,982 downwards.
GCAACTTTGCTAGCCTAAAATGGACCGCCAGCCTTGTTGGGGGAAAAGAAGAAGAAGAAGAAGAAGAAGAAGTAGAAGAAGAAGGGGCTCATCCACGTGTCCTTCTTTTGGTGGCGTGGATAAGTTGTCCACGTGGCTTTTCCACTTGTGCAAGTCAAGTGAAAATTAGTATTCCATGTCAGATCTCCGATAGACACGTCAGCATTTAATCACCGGAATAGCCCCAGTGCCCTCCCTGTGAAAGCAAATTAAATTAAAGTACTCATTTTGATATGAATTGAAAAAAGGTGCTCAAAATGAAGCACGGGCATAATAAGGTACCCCACCAAAAAAATTACGTCTATCCAATGACATGTGAGATCATTCAAGTCATTTTGATAAAGCTTAATATTATATATGTTAATTTACTAAAAATAAATTTAAAAACAAAACAAATCTGATCTTCATATTAGAAAGGGCCATAAAAATGCCCTTAACATTTCTGATCAAAGATGCATTATATAAAGAGATACTTTTGAAAAACCATACCAGAAATGAATGGTGAGAAGGCCAAACCCCAACCAATATTACATTGGCAAATGTTGCATGAAGAAAAAAAATCCAAATGATGGTAAAAACATTATATGTACATACATGGTATTATTTTAAAGTGAAAAACAATTTTAATTAGGTATGTATATATACTTTTTCTTTCCTTTTTGGTGTTGGAGAGTGTTAATTTCAAGAGTTTTATAGCAAGCAACTCATTCTTGCATTGCAATCTCTTCAAACTCTCACTCTATGATGCCCATGCAACAAAAAAAAAAAAATACAAAAAATCCCTACATCCTCATATAAGTGGGTGTGACTCAAAACCCTAATCCTAGCTTTTAATATCAAGTCTTGGTGGTAGGAGGTGCCATTTGAATTAGGGTACTTTGGTCTAAGCTGGTTGGTTTAGATAATTGTGATTTGTTGTGGTTGTGAGACATGTGGTGATATGTAGGCATGTTGATATAAAAGTATATTTGGAGTAAAAATATATGTTGACATAAAAGTATCTTTACTTGAATTACATTAACTCATCACTAACATTAAAATATATAAGAATTTATATTCAGCCTTGCCATTATTATTTATCATTTTTGATAAATAATATTTAGAGTAATTAACGTGCAATATTAATAGATCGAGATTGTAACTAAATTGAAAGACAAAGATTTATTTGTATCATAGGATTCCAAATTGTTTTCCATATTTAGTAACTCCAATTTATGAAAAAAATAAATCTATTTATATATTTACAAAGAACCGCAACATTAATGCGGGCCGCCTTGCTAGTTAGAAGTTAAAAGTGTAGCCCCAAAGAACCTCTGCTTGTCCGGTTTTATCAAGAAAAGGTAGTCTTGGACCTTGACTCTGGTGTGGGGTTTACATGATTTATCCAAGGTTTTTTTCTTTTTTAAAAATTAAAACTTAAAATTTAACTTGAAGTTGTTACTTATCTAGTGTTAATTAAAATAACTATTTTAATATTCAAATTATGCCTTCTTTTAATTAATGACGAGTGATAAAAAAAAATTAATTATTTCTTCAATTAAAGTCTTATGAAAAGAATTAGTGAGAGTGAGACAATTCAAACCTGATTTTGTGTGTTCACAGGCAAGGTTAGGATTAAAACAGTTGAAACACAACCCAAACACCAAAGTCCTACATCTTTTTCTATAAATTGCTCAAAGAAAAAACTCTGGTTTTTAGAGAAACTATTCAACAAAGAGGAAAAACATCAATAAACACATCAATATATTCATAAACTGCAGCTTCCTACCTATAACACATCAATAATAATTCAAAACAAATTTCTATAATCAAGACTAATAAAAACTCACTGATAAATACTCAGTTCTTTCCCAAATTGAGAAACAAGAAAAAATATATATACATATATTTATATATATGTACAACTGTGTTGCTCTTTAATTAATCCCCGAAACACCGACAAAAGAAACCCAGTAAATCTATTTACCTTAATTTAGTGTTATCGAATTCTAAAACCAAGCTATACATATAAACCATTGCTTCAATTTCAGACCAAGTCCAACCGAAAGAACTCTGACGTGCCAATTGCTATCTCAGAAAATATTTACTCGGAAGAACCATGGAAGAATGAAAGCTATAACCAGGCAGGCCATCAAGAAATTACAACAGGGCTGACCTCTCCAACAGCTGCCACCCTCGGAGAAGTTTCTTCGCCTTCTATTGCTGAACATTCTCCTTTCATGCCACTCCTCCATAAAGCCGCTGTCGTCCTCGCCGGTGATGTTTTTTGCATTCACTCCACAGATTTCACAACACCTGCATTTAGCAAAACACTGCAAACAATTACACTAGTGAAAAAAATTACATTAATTCCTTATATACAGTATTATGGAGGTGGAAATATAAAAACTTTCCACCACTTGCAATATTCTCTATTATTTTCAAATGCCATTGGTAGAAATCAAACTTGACATAGGCATAAATAAATAGGTCTTATGTAAGCATTTATGAAATTACAATCTCTATAGAGATGCAGAAGCAATTAACTTGTTGTAGAGAAATGTATACATATGACAGCCACACGGAATATGTACTACATAAAAAAGCAGGATGTGCATGATGGGTGTGTGTGGGATGTGAACATCCTCATCAAATTTGCTTTTTCCACTAGAAGGAGCAACAAGTGGCAATAGCATTAGTAGCGAATTCTAATATAAAGAAACATTATTTGCAATTTACATGGGGAAAACTAATGATCAAATATGATGCTGATGATTCAAACAATTTGAAATAACCTCAACAATGCACTTTCATGAAAACTATGACGGAAGTGGAGGAAATAATCTCTGAAGCTAGGCAATGCAAAAAGAACAACACACACTGAAGATGCTTATCAGAACATAGTGCAGTAAAAGCACATATCAACGAGGTAAACAAGATTATGGGTATCACTCTATTGTCACATTAGATATGAACTTACAAGAATACCATTTTAATTATTCATAATATAACCAAATTTCTTGGTTGCACAAAATAAAATCATATTCAGGTTTGGCAGTTAATCAGGGACAGCAAATAGATAATAAAAAAAATTACCCACAATAGTAAGAGCTGCATAACTATTACAGTTATTCCATATAAAAGCGGTGTGCTCAAGTTGGTAAGAATTACCCAATGACAGGAAAACAACCACAGGTACACAACAATGTCATTCAAGTCTTCCAAATAGTTGAGTGGTTTTGGTAGATTAATCTCATAAAGTAACATAAAAAATTATGCTACTTTTATGCAAAATTGAGTATCTAGAAATGCTTCAACAGCATAATCTGAGGCCTTCCATTCTCAGAATATTTTTGACACACATGCAAGCCAAGGCTAGAGAAGGTACAACATTCAACAGCAAAACTTAACAAAAATGTTACTCACAATAAACTTCACAGCAAAACAGATCCCATTGTAAGTATTTCCCTTATTAAAGGTTAGATGGTAGACCAAAATTCCAATTGAGATGAAAACAAACAGTGCATTCATTATATGCGGTGAGATTTCCAGGCAGACATATCCAACTAATCATGAGGGTGGGCTCAGTGTCATTCAGGTGCTAAAGAAGGTCTGAGTCAAGAAGAAACAACATGTCAACCTTTATTATATATAAAACTAGCACTACAATCAAGTCACTGTTCATTATTTATGATAATCAGAAAAGACAAAAATAAAATAAATGAATCACACAAACACGTAAAAGATAATAGTAAGGAATGAAATAAACTAGTCATGAGGGTGGGCTCAGTGTCATTGAAGTACTAAAGGAGGTCTGAGTCAAGAAGAACAAAATGTCTACCTTTTATTATATATAAAACTAGCACTAAAGTCAACTTAGTGTTCATTATTTATGATAATCAGACAAGACAAAAATAAAATAAATTGATTAAACACGCACACAAAAGATAATAGTAAGGAATGAATTAAATGAATAATAAATATGAATGAGTTTCAATATAAGCATGTTCAATTAAATAGAGGAATACCACAGCAAAACAAACACATCGACAAGCTGTTGGAAGTTGGCCATGGATTGAAATGCAGATGAATGAAGGAATTGCCATGTGAAAGACCAATTTCAGGAGTTCGAACTTTTAATTTCAGGAAGTTCCATAGATCAACTGCCTCTTATATGCTATCATATTAAACAACCAAACCACTGGGATAAAGATCATGGCAATTTACTCTCTCCAGATATGGAGGAAACCCAGCGAACTGTTTCCAGGTAGAATATCTGTTGGCCATGGGAGGCTGATGGGTGTGTTTGAAATATCAGATCATAATGAAATTTTCATTCAAATCTAAGGTTGAATGGCTAGCATTGAACAAATATATACAAAAGCTTGAGTGGCTAAGCACTTCTTGATCTCTAAATGGTGAAAAGGAAGTGGGTAATGAACACCATTTCTGAAGTATTTCAGCAAATACTCTCAAGATATACAAAGTGAAAAAACAAGAATGCCTCAATCGCTCTTCTTGTTAATTCTTTCAAAACAGAAATTCCAAACACTTGCAAATATTAGCAGGCACATAACGGTTTTATTCAAAGAACAAGAACACAAGGAGCTACATTCTCCGGTTTGATCTTTGAACTGTATTATTGGAGCCTGCTGCATGTGCCATTCCATCTGACAGAAAGTTGACATTGTTTCTACTATCCTCGTCAACAACATTGAATACAATTTACAAGAGGAAAGATTTTTTAACAATTTTAGCAGCCTCAAGTCAACAATCCTACCTATCCAGTCTCAAGCTAAATTCTTAAAACTATTTGCAGAAAAGAAAGGTGACACAATTAATGTATACTCACGCTTACAGTCTCTTTAATAATTTTGATGGCTGGGCAATATTACTAATGAAAGAAAACTAATATGAATGACTATTGGGTATAAGTGGATTTAATCCACAGACGTGATGAATTCAAAATTGCAGACAAATGGATGCAAACAGGTAATTCTTGCTTAAATATATGAGAATCTAACAATCTTCTACAGCCATCTCTCGATATACTCTTACGTTATCAGTCAAATATATATATATATATATTTAATCATGGATGACTGCTTAAGTCAATCTTCTTTTTTACTTCTCAATTTTTTCCCCTGCCCTTGTCTCTTTCAGCCCACTTCAAGTGAACCTCTTCCTCATCAACATTTTGTGATTTTCAAGCATAAAAATAGTAAGCTAGTACAATCAGTAAATAATTTAATTAATAGCATAAACACAACCTTTTCAATCAACCAGTTAGGCATCCACTACCAAAGAAATCAGTTGTTCTCTGAATCTTCTACTTGACATTATTTAGAATTTTTTTCTTTGACAATATATGGAAAGATAATGATGAGTAGTGAAATTAAAATTGTCTAGGAGCATTGTATTAGGGAAAATCCATACGAACACAAAGGAAGGAAAGTGACAATTTCTCAAATTTATTCATCTATGTATATTGGAAGGACAATGACAATAAACAAGATTAATTTCAAGTATGATTTGCACAGGTGGAAACAATGGACTTATCTAAGTCAATGTATATTCACATCTACAATGACAAAATATGAAGCCTAAGACATAAACCCTTCAACGAAATGGCAGGGAATTTCCATGGCAAAGAAGAATAAACATCAATACGAAGCCAAGAATTTCTAGAATCTAGGCAATAGTTCTTAGAAATACTGCCTGATGGTAATTACAAGGACAAGGATTGTTATTGAAACAAAAGAATCAGCCTGAATATGAACCCAGTAAAAGTTTAAAACAAGTTATCAGTCATGAGGAAACAACGTTGTGAAAGGTGTCTGCCTTGTATGTTTCCGCATGACGGTAATTAATCAATAGTCAATCAGTTACTCATACCCAGTCAATTGCCTACTTCACTAGGACGCCACCTACCCATACCTAAACAATTAATGGAAGAATAGTGTGCAATTCAGTCAACTAGTTCTGCTTATTTTATTTGGTATGGCGAGACCAAGAGAAACATCTCAATTAAATCCATTGCCATGTAAAAAAAAAAAAATCCTATTCATGTTTTTTTATCAAGCCAATGAATGGCTTTCTGGTTTAGTAATTTCATCATCATACGTTTCAGGTGCAAATTAATTTCTCAATCATATATTTTTTAATCTTTAGATTGCCTACTTTAGAGTTATGAAACATCTCCTACATCCAATTTTTTTTATTTAGTAATTTATTGATAACTTCACTCAATCTATCAAGAATTAAAAAATAACATCATAATACTAATTTTACCGCATTCTTTGCCGCCTTAGTGACTAAGCGGTCTGTCTAGACACCTAAGTGGTTAGGTTATCCACCACATAGGCGCCGCCTTGCCGCCTTCACAACATTGTTAGAAAAATTGTCCATTTGTCATTACATCACTTCGCTAGCTTAGATGACACTGATGCTTGCAAATTGTCAAGTATTGAGTGTCTAAGAAACCAAAATAGTAATTTACTTGGATAACACAAGCCACATCCTTAGTACTCCAATATGCAATAAAGACACAAATACTATTAAACTGATCAAGACATAATTCCAAGTTTCAAACTCAAAATTCTTTCAGTATAGGCTCAACCATTAGATGGTCAAAAGGCTTGAACTAGTGCCTCCATTTGGATTTTTTATTTTTTATTTTTTAACAATTATATAAAAAACTAACAAATACCCTGAATGTCAAATACCAAATAAAATAATCCAAAGAAAGTAGCAACAAGCAAGCAAACAGAAACAAACAACAAACAAAAAAAAAATACAATGTTTTTACTAAAGCAACAAATGCAACCGATTAGAAAAGTCTCATCAGCATAGGCTTAATCACTCGGATGATAAAAAACGTTGAACTAATCCCTAGATGCCATCCATATCGGTTTCATTCTATAAGAATTATATGATAATAACATACAGATGTCGACTGTCATGCTCCAAAGAAAAATCAACGTTTTACCTATTCAACACTAAAGACAAACCCTAGTTTTACATCTTGGACCATCGTTTCCATAACCCAATGAGATGAAAGCCCAAATCTCAAAGCACGAGAGAGAGAGAGAGAGAAAGAGGGACAATACCTATTGCCCTTGACCCGGAACCAGGCCTCGGCACAGTGACGATGAGCGATCCCAAGCTCACCGCGGCACCCGCAGCCTATCTGTATCAACTCACAGCCCTCCGCCCCGCCGCCGACGCCGGAGAGGTCGGGGCTAAGATGGCAGATCCGGCAAACCTTCTCCGATTCGGCGTCATCAGCATCCGCACCGGCTCCACCGCAGTACTTCACATCGATCACCGTCTCAACCTTCTGGACCACCGTCACAGATGGTACCAGTATCGCCACCGGAGCCGGAGCCGGAGCCGGAGCCGGAGCTGGTTCCGGAGCCTGAGCCCGATCCGGCTCAGGCTCCGGCGCCGGCGGCGGTGCAGCGGGGGGCTGCGGCGGGACGGCGCCGGGAGCGGCCTCGCTTGGCGTGGTCATCGGTCACCACATCGCTTACTCAGTAATGCGAGCCCTCTCGTTGCTTAAAAGCCAACAAAAATGCAAAAATAAATAAATATAATTATTTAAAAGAAATAAAATTAAAAATAAATAAATAAATAAAATAAAAGGTAAGTAATTCCGGCTGCGGATTGGAACCCGGAGAAGCACCAACCTGAAAAAGTGAAAGATTCCTTAAAAATTATATAATATATATATATATATATATAAATGGAGAGATATCTTTCAACTTTAATAGATAATATTTATATTATAAGATATTTTTTTAAAAAAATATTTTTAAGAATTTTTTGTTTTCAAATTATCCATTAGGTACCAGAAAGTCAGAAAGTCTTTTTTTTTTTTTTTACACCTTTGATCAGTTATTTTTAATATTATTTATTTTATAAAATAAATAATTCATGTTTCAACTAATATTGTGCCAGAAAGTTAATCCTTCGGCATGTCACTTAACATGGGAAAAAGTTATTATTTTTCTAATAGAAAAGTGGTGACCCATTATTTTTGAAAGAGTAAAAAAATTACTCTATCTATTTCATATTAATTGTTACAATTAAAAAAATTTGTTTTTTTAATTATTTATTATTTTTAAAAATTATAAAAAATATCTTTTTTTCCAATTTTATCTTTTTTCTCATGAAAGGTGTGTGCATTAATAGAAGTAAATAACTTTAATAAGGCTAAAAATATCTTATAATAATTTTTTAAAGATTTCAAAAGCTTTAATAATATCTTTAATATTTAATATGAAACGAAGGAGTACTTCATTTAGTATTTTTTTTTTTTTGCCATACATATATATTAAAACTTAAAATCAGTTCATCAAGCAACCCAAATCTCTAAGAATTTGACTAATGCATTGGTGTAAAAAGTGTATTTTATTTAGCTCTCTCACACGGTAAAAAAACCACAATTTTCATTAAATAAGATATTTAAATAAATATTAAACAAATCAAAATACTAAATAAAAATTAAAAAATAGATAAAAAAAATATTACATCACCAACCTTAAAAAAACAGAAAAATGAGAATCACGATGAAACAAAAGCAGTACATAAAATACTGATGGGACAAAAGATAAATAATATTTCAAAAAATACAAATTAAAAATTAAGATCTATTGATAATTAAAAAAAGGTGTAGGAAGTTATTTATTAATTTGAATATTATAAAGTTGTAAATAAATAGATAAATAACATTTTAGCAAATTATCTTTTTTAAAAATAAAATAGAAGACAAACGGGAAAATAAAGATAATTAGATGGTGGGGGACCCACCACAAGAGAGGTAGCTCTTGAGGAGTAATAGGGTCAATATGTGAAGGGTACAATTGTCAAATTCTCTCCTGTGGTTCATTTCATGAGGACTATGGCACTATGGCTTTTTTTTGTGTTTTTGTTTTTTTTAATGAATATTCATATTTTTAAATTTTTAAAATATTCCAAATTTTAAAATTTATATTTCTATATACAAGATAAATCGAGTGATGATTTTACTTTCTTGTCATTAAAAATTATCATTTGCCAACCATTACTTGTTGTATTGCCTCTGGAGGATAAATCCCATGTGTAAAATATTTGTATTTTTTATTTAAAAAAATAAGCTCAAATCTCAACTTGCTCTGGATGAGATTACAAACAAATTAAAGTATCAATTCTTTATTTATATATGGCATCTCACATAATTTATCTATATATATAAAAAACAATATATGTATATATATATATATCTTATATAATCAGCAAAATTTTCCATTCACATATTATCAACACTGAAATTAAGTTATATTTTGAATAAAAAAAAACTACCTATTAATCATGTAATAAACTGTCAAAATATATAAGTTATATTTTGAAATATGCTTCAGAATATATATTAAAAAAAGGCTAATAAAGTCAATTTGATTAAATATTTGAATTACATGCATGAAAAGTGCAGTTTTAGAATTTTACTTTGACCTTTTTCAGAATCTTTTAAATAATGTCTTCATATGATATTTTTTAGGAATGAGGATCATGCAATTATTTTATCATTGAAATTTCTTTTATTTAAAAAATAACTATACTTTTACTTACATACCCCTACTTATCTTCTCCCACTGTTTCTAAACGGTACAAATTGGAAAATTTTAAAATTAATTAAAATGGAATTAATTTTAGGATAGGATTGTTGTTTTTAAATATTTACTTTTAATAATCTCTATACTATGAATAAATTTTCCAGTGAATAAAATATTTAATTAATTTATTTTCCTATAAAATTAATATAAAATAGCAATAAAAAAGGAACCAAAAATGGATGGAACAAGATATGAAAAAGAAAGTATTATAAAAGTTTCTATAAAAAAAAGAGATTGTTTATTGACTATTGTTTGAATTTCATTTTCTTGACAAACAAAATGGGTTTTTGGTAAAGAAGGGTCATATTCAAGCTTGTGTTTAATATTTGGAAATTCTTTGAATGAGTTTGGATAAGATCAAATTGAGCTTAGATAAGGCCTATCATGAGAATTTTTCAAAACAACCACAACAACAAATTTTGGATAATAAATAACATGCCAATTATAAAAATATACATTAAAAAAATTAGTTTTAAATTATGGTCAAACTTAAAATATATTCATTTGGTCTTTGAAGATATTTATTGTTTTAGCTTATCTTTAACTTATATGGACTTCGATAATATGATACACTGCTATTTTGATCTGAAGGCAAAACTAACTAATTTTTATTTCATGCACCAAAAATAAATATAATTTTAGTGTTTAATTATTTAAGGATATTATTATTGAGTTTAATTTTATAAATATGAGGGAAATTACAAAACAAACTTAGTATATTCACAAACAATAATAACTATTTTCTAAACACATTTTCTGCAAAAATTCAGTGAATTTGTTTTTAAAAAAATTAATTGAATATATGCTCACACCCAACAAGGTTAGATTAGCAAATAAATCTAGATGGAGTTTTCTAATTTTTTGTTTCTTTTTAAATTGGCATATAAATAATTAGTAATTTATCTCCTATTAAAAGAATTAACACATGGATAAGCAATTCTGGTCCATACTCTGACGGTGTTAAAAGTGTTGAGACTAAGAGAGACATTAAGTTGGTTAAAAAAAAAAAACAACAGAAGGGGCATGAGTGTTGTTAAATCAAATTACTTAGGGACGGTCAAAACGGTTGCATCTCATTTGTCAGGGATTTCAAATTTTAACTTATTAATCACTAAGAGCAAGTTATTATTAGCAACTCTTTCTAATGTGCAAGTTGATTATGTAAAAAGATTTAAGAATATTGCAGCTCTATTTCATGTTAGGAAAGCACATTCTTTGTCAGGCCGTCATATTTGAGGTTACTCCCCTCTTTTTTTTTTGACATATAGACGACAAACGCCTCTCATTTAAAGATAAGTTAGAGACGTGCATGTGTGGGGAGCAGAGCTCAACGCCCGCCCACGTGCCCTCACCTTGCCTAGACATGGGATTCGATCTTGGGTCCTCCTCGAAACGAACGCCCAATGCAAGAGACCCAGTACCAATTGACCCAGAGACCATTGGTTACTTCCCTTTTTTATTATCTCTACAACTTTTGTAGGTGATTTGAAATTTCCCTTTGATTTTTTTTTAAAAAAAATGCACCCCATCTTACCATGTCAAACAAAAATTTCGAGTAAATTTTTTTGAGAAATCACTAAACTTTAGTCGATTTTCAAATCAGCCATCAAACTTCAATTTAAATCAGTTTGGTCAGATTAAGGCCTTATACGTTGGCAAGGTGAGTTGGAGTGTCCATGTCATGTATCAACGTACACATCACAGGAGACTGGCCACGTCATATTAAACACAGCCATGTCACCTTTATCTTCTTCCCTCTTCATTAGGAGAGCTTCTAACAGCCAGGGAATTGGATGTGAGGAAGCATCTCCGACTGGTTAGCCATTAATCTCCCTTTCAAAAACTTCAAAGAATTGTGAATCCTCAGCCAACAAATCACTTAAGTTTTTTTTCATAAATCCTCATGGATTTGTAATCAAAATATGGCCTAATTTGTTAAGCTTGATGAACATGATCTGCGAATGTGTATTTGGTATTTTAAATGCCTAATTGTGTAGATTTTTTTGAGTCTTTCATCTAAAGAGTTTGTTTTTAAATTCCCTAGCAATGTAGAAGAGGTTTTTTGAATTACAGAGGGAGGCTTTTATTTGTACAGTTGACCTAGATTTTCCATCTTCTTTCTTTGTTTGGATGATGAAAGGGAGGCTTTTATTTGTACAGTTGAATAAGAACTTCAAGTTAACCTGTATTGTTTTAAAAATATTCAAACCAATTCACCATATAATTAAGTCAGATTCAAATTAATGAAGTATATACATAATTACCATCTAATTGATAATAAAAGTAAACATCAATTCAACACACTAGCACATAACTACAACAAAGAATAATTGAAATATTTTTGCAGTACTAAACCAATGACTAAATATCAAATTTGAGACATCAATGCAATAGGAAATTAATTATATGGTTGACTGTATAACCCTATGATATTGAAAAGAGAACAAAATAACCAAGAAAGGGAAAAGAAACAAAAGAAGGAAAAACACATACAAAAAGTGGATAAAAGATATGCAATTCATTAAACTTGGGAAATTCAAGTGTTAAACAACCGTTAAACAACAGATTTTGATAGCATTACAATGTTTGACAACAGAACTTTTAATTGCATTACAATGTTTGTCAATGAGCTCAAAAACTTCTATACAAAATTATAATTCAGCATAAGTTTGACAACAACTTTTAATTGCATTACACAGTTTGACAAAATTCAATAGAAAATTTTTTGCACAAAATTACAATTCAACATAAGTTTGACAACATCTTTTAATTGCATTACATAGTTTGACAAAATTCAGCAGAAAAATTTATGCACAAAATTACAATTCAACATAAGTTTGACAACAATTTTAATTGCATTACATAGTCTGACAAAATTCAGCATAAGTTCAAGAAGTTCTACCACCAGTGGGAATCCATACACTCCTTTTCTTTGCACCATCACCTTCTTTACCTGTCCCTTGAGGCTTCAAAACATTATGGTTTGTACTGGCTTGAGCAGTTTTTGGGGCATGTTGTTGTGGCCTTGAGAATGACCTGCTTCTGCCTCCCAACACCTTCAATTTTCTCTCCTCATCATGGCCTTACATGCAGGTTGTGGCTCAATGGGACGGGTGTTTCTACTCAAATTTTTGTGCTTTGGAGTCAACATGGAACAAGAATTAAATAAAATTGTTACAACTAAAACACCAATAAGAACACTGACTTGGAAAATGTCTTTGGAAAAATTCAGCAAAATGCAGAATGACATAACAAGTTAAAATTAACTAACCTAATACTTTACTACTGCAGATGCTTCAACATGAATGTTAGAGGCCTCTTGTTGGGTGTTTGTGCTCAACACCATAGACTGTGAATTTTATGATGAAAACATTAACACATTATGCTTTTAATTTTATGCTAAAAATAAATAGATGAGTTACCTATTGTGTCAAGTGCACAGAGCCTTATACAGATGATATTCCGCTATCCTGCTAGTCTACCTTGTTCAGAGCATCAACCTTGCCAATTTTTGGCAGGACACAGGTAAGATAGATCGATTGATTGCAAACAAGAAAGAGTCCATAGGGTTTAGTTTAGTCCATAGGGTTGTCTTGGCTTGATTGAACTGCTTGTGATTGTTATTGCCTCATTCCCTGCCAAGATTAAAAAAAATTGAAAACAAAACACATAATGAATTATTTGTTATATAAAGTTTTGCATTTCCATGAATACAACTATTGTATAATTTTTTTCACATGTAAGCCACCATGGTATCTCTTATTGTGGCCATAAACACCACATATACTGCATCTCATAGATACACCTCTCTTGTTCACTCTCCCATTGGTGAAGCCTATGTTGTCCTCACTCACTTCCTGCCTTATGAGTAAGGTCTTCCTGTCTCTCTTCTTTTTGTTAAATGGTGGGAGAGGAATCATTGGCCCCTGATCACTCCTACGATAGCAATCTTTATCATGTGTGGAGTTTAAAGTGTGCCTATATGTTGCAAGATAAATGTTGACTTTATAACAATCATGCAAATAATTTTCTGACCAGTCATTGTTGTAGTAAACGACTGAGATGGCATGGCTTCATGGCAACCCAGTCAATTGCCATCTCCTGCATGAACAATTGGCCCTATCCTTGTCCACAGACAAATTGTCCATATAGACCTACAACTTGATATTGATCTCCTCCTGACCAGGTTGTAGTATATAAGAAACTAGATCCTTTGAATTTTTCTAATTTCTTAACTATCCTGGGGCAGTGCATTGTTGTGATTTTCTTCATTGCATCCCTCCTTTTTTGAATTCTAGTCATAAGCTGAGTTTTAATAATCTCATTCATGCTTACAATTCCTTTAGTCCTAGCCTCCAGGATTTGGCTATTGAAACACTCATACATATTGTTTAAGTGTATATCGCATTTGAATTTGGCTTGAAAATGTGATCTGGTCCAATGTATGGGATGGATCATGAAAGAGATCTTTTTCATGTAGTCATATGCTCCTAAGGACATTATTTTCAACTTTTCCATGGTTTTTTCAAAAGTGTAGATTGAGGTTGCGATAACACATGCCCAAACTTGGTCTTTTATAGCCTTGCCTCTAAATTTTTTCCTGAATTTGTGTGAATATGCCTAACACAAAAACTATGCTCACTATCAGGGAATAATTCTTCTATGATAAGAATTAAACCCTAATGAATTGCATAAAAGGACACACCATTACCCCATACACAATTTTATTGCAAAAAAAAAAAAGAAAAAGAAAAATAAAAGCAAACACAACAAAAAATAAACAATGTGTCAGTCCCAGCAAGCAAATCAGAATTCATTCCTAGTGATATAAAACATATATTATTACTATCAATCCAGTATGAATTAAATTTAGAAACACCGAACAGTTTCTATAAACATATATCCTTAACCCAAAAAGATATAGATCAGAATTCATCCTGAAAACTAAAGAAGAAAAAAAATCAACTAACCAAACATATTTCATGCCTAGCAGCCAAAAAACTGCCTATGAACTACAAATAGATAAGGAAAAATTTTGCATTAATTAAAGTAAATCCCATTCATGCATAAAACCAAATCATAAAAATCATATTGGTATGGAAAAAATACAAATCAAAATTCATACCTAGCAACCATAAATAAATTGCCTATGAAGTACATACATAGAGTAGAAAAAATTGCACTCATTAAATCAAATCCCATTCATGCCTGACACACCAATTTGCGTGCGTGTACCGCAAGTGCACGGGTGTCAAAGTAATAAAATACCCAGTGAGTCGGGTAGTCGAATCCACAGGAAACGGAAGTATTAGTAGCAACCACTTCTCATTTATCTAGTCGGAATCAATATTATGATGAAGTGAACTCAATTGCAAGGATAAGAATATTGCAAGCAAGCAAGGAAAAGTAAAGGTAAGGAAAGTCTCAATCAATAAAAATAAGGTACTCGGCCATGCTCCCCATAGGATCTAACATGAAGCGCAAGACTTACTAAATATTTCTAAACCAAGTTAAAAGAGTCGAGGTAATCCAAGAATAATTGGTCCCTGCCTCCAGGCCACCGATATTAGTCCCCTAAGAGGTCCTGGTGGAGAAATCGCTCAATCTCACACCTCACACCACATATGACCGCAATAAACTCTAGGGATACCTAAGAGTACAACCGATTTCTAAAGATAAATCAAACCATACTTTTAGGTGAAAGATTCCTAGCCCCCTACAAGGTCTCGGCGAAAAAATCTCTCAATCTCATGCCTCACACCAAATATGGTTGCATAAAACCTAGGGAATACGGCGATAGGAAGCACTCATTGAAGGGAAAAGGGGGCATTCCACTATCTCATGACTCACCCTCTCAACCCTCTTCAATCTTGGAGTTCTAACCCTAATGGAGACCTCTCTCTCACCAAGGCAACAAATTATGCAATACAAATCAATCACAAGGATTAATACGACATGCAAGCAATGAGAAAATAAGATTGAAACTCAAATAAACTTGGATTCAATAGAAAGCATAAAGGAAATCAATGCAAAGATATGATCCTAGGGTTCACATGCCCAAATACCTACTAGGGTTTAGCTCTCCATGAGGCAAATTACAAAGTATCGAATAATGCAATGAAAAACAATAAAAACCATTGAATAAAACCCCTTGAATTCGTGATGATGGCCGTAATGGGTCGCTCAACGTCTTAAAGGATCCCTCTTCGAAGCTAGGTTGCCGAAGGCTCCCTTGATACTATGATGGAGGAAAGATCTATCAAAGTTGGTGAAGAACGGCCCCAAATTAACCAAAGACCTCCTCTTAAAACTCTAGCCGCTTCGCTCTTCAAATACTAGCAAAAAGTCTCTAAAGAATAGGGGAAAATGACTATTTATAGTCAGAAACCGCGTCTGTGACGTGCCTCCACACGACTGTGTGAGTTTTCACACTCCCGCTTAAGCTGCAGAAATTCCTACGCGACCACGTGGAATTTTCATGCGGTCACGTGAACAGTGTTTTTGCTACAACACTGCTATAGTGATTTTCTATGGTACTCTTCATGAACACGGCTCACACACTCTTCTCTAAAGGCCATATGGTCGGGCACACATCCACGTGGTAAGTTATGAGGTTTTTCATTATCGAATCATCATTGAGAAGCTCTTGCATTCTTTACACAAATAGAGACATAGGAGTATGACCCTTCCAACTCACAAATTAGCTTGAATTCTCTTCGAAGTTGGCACACACCTCCATGTACATGAGCTCATCTTGTGTCTTGATCCTTATGTTGTATAAAAACTCCCAAAATGTGCCTTCATAACCTATCTTTGCTTTTCTTTCTTTAAGGTATTCACAACCTATTTTCACAAAGGAACACCAAATACAATATTTGAGACATAATCCATGATAAAAATGATGTTCAATACGTGTAAAACATATATAAAACTATGTCTACTCAAGCACTTATCAATGCCAAACAAATCACAAACATCATATTGTTATGTAAAAAAAGTGCAAATGATCCAAACTAAAAATATGTATAAGTCGGCAATCCACTATGAATTAAATTCAGAAACAACAAATGGTACCATAAGACTTACAAATTCATCATGGATCAACTAAATAATGACAGTAATTAAAAATTAGACTATAATTCATTCCCATCAACCAAATTTTTTTTTCCTATGAACTATAGACATAGAGTGGAAAAATTGCACTCATTAAATTAAATCCCATTCATGCCAAACAAATCAACAATCCATTATGAATTAAATTCAAAAACAACAAATAATTCAATTTGGGTTAAAGGTAGATTGGATAGACCTTTTGCCTATCACTCATGAAGGCCCACTGGTTGCTATTGTCAATCCTTAAGTCTTCTGCCAAGTGCTCAAGAAACCATCTCCAATTGTCCTTGTTCTCCTTCCCCACAGTTGCCCATGCAATGGGGTAGATGCAATCATTTGTATCTATCCCCACTGTTGTCAACAGCTGCCCCCCATAAAGCCCCTTCAAAAAATAATCATTAACTGAAATTACCAGTATGCAGCTAGCCAGGAAGTCTTCCCGGGGTGGTGCTAAGCAAATGTACATTGCTTGGAACACTCCAACATCACATCTAAATTTTATGGTTGAGGTAGGATGTGTTTTCATGAGCTCCAACCTGTAGTTATACAGTCTTGCTATTTGTGTTTGCTCATCAGCATCAATGAGCCTAACACACACACAGTATTTGATAAGTGCTTATGTATTAGTAATACGAAGTATTCTTTTCTTACGATTAGCATTACTTTTATCAGGTTTTAGCGCTAATACATGTGTATTTGTGTTCTTTTGCGCATGTAGGGTTGTGAAGCTA
The DNA here is from genome assembly GCF_009730915.1 of Dioscorea cayenensis subsp. rotundata. NCBI lineage: Eukaryota > Viridiplantae > Streptophyta > Magnoliopsida > Dioscoreales > Dioscoreaceae > Dioscorea > Dioscorea cayenensis. The sequence goes on along the minus strand of NC_052487.1, from coordinate 18,663,467 downwards.
TGTTTTGAGAGAAAAAGCCAAAAGTATATCGTAAATGCACTATTTGGGGGAATCTTGGAAGGAACAAACGCGAAGACACAAGTGGGGCTCTAAGATACGTGAATGTGTGCCAACCTCTATGTATTCAAGCCAATACAATGAGTTGGAGGGGCACGAAGGCAGTCACATTTGCGTATCCCGACTTGTGCATTGATAGCAAGATCTTCACCAATGAGGCTTTTGATTGAAGAAGAGTTGCGATCTACGGCATAAACACGTGCCCGTTTATGTTGTCTCGATGAAAAGTATGAAATTGGGAATGTTTATGTTGCGATCTACGGCATAAACGTGTGCATGTTATTGATTTTAAAAAAATTATAATGGTTATTTTAAAATAAAACTTCTCTTCAAAGCAAATTCAAATATCTAACATGTAATATTTATTTATATTTGTTTTATGTTTTTCATATTTATTTATTATTTCTAGTCATATTAATTTTTAAAAATTATGAGAATCTCCAAACAATTTTATAAAACATAAATAAAAGCACCCCTTAATATAAATATTATTAATGATGATTTTATTAACGTTTACATAATCATTTTTTCTGTTTAAATTAGTTTCACTTTTAAATTAAATTATCACATCAATTTCAATTTCATAAACAAAATTTAGAAAACATTAAACATAATTTAATTTGTTTCCTATGGCTAAAATTGAAATAGGGCTATTATAAGAGCCCAAATAATTTAACACAATATTATAATATGTATCTATTAATACTTATAATTCCCTGAAATTATGTTTAATTTAATTATATTGATAACAATGATTAATTTGTACCATGAAGGTGGATGATTGGGTTAAATTTTCAGGAGGTCACCTAACTTTATTTCGTTTTTATTTCGGTCACCAAACTACAAAACGCATAAAAACGGTCACCCAAATATGATTTGTTTTCACTGGTCAAACATCCGACCAATTCCAGCCCTCATAAACTTACGTGGTAGCTGAAATGGCTCTGTCAGCAGGGTTGTGCTGACTCAGAAACCTGATGTGGCGTGTCCAAGCCTCTTTTGTGATCCCTGTCAGCAGCAACCAGCCACATCATCTTCACCTTCATCTTCGTCTTCATCTTCATCTTTCATCCTTCGTCGCAAAGAACCGAATGTTTGGGAGAGGGAGGAAGGAAAGGAGATGGCAGCACTGTCATCCATGTAGGAAGGAAAGTAGATGGCAGCTGCATCGTGCGAGTGTGAAGGAAAAGAAAGAGCTTCAGTCAAAAGCTTCAGTTAGGGTTTACCTTCAAATTGAAGTTTTGTTATGGTTGTGTAGATGAATGGGGGCACTATTTCCCTTGATTACATTGAGCTTTGTATGTTTTATTGGATTTTGGTTTCCCTCGTAAATCAAAGAAATTCAAATATTAATGATTTCTTTTGATCATATATTCATTGGATATAATTTGTTAGTTTAATTTGTTTGACTTTTGTGTGAAAATAAGTTGTAAACAACAATCAAATCTACAGACATTTAGTTGAAGTGGACAAGTAAAACAAATGGTGACAATTTACAATTCTAAAAGAAGTTTAAATGGTCATAAGATTAGATCACAAATTCAAATAGGTAGACATTAGTTAAGAAAAAAAAAAGGCTTGAGTTTAAATGGCACACAAATTCAAATCTGCAAACATTCAGTTCAGAAAAAAAAAAAATATTGGCTCGAGTTTAAATGGTCACACAAATCCAAATCTGCAGGTATTCAGTTCAGAAAAAAATACTGAAACCAAAAAAAGCAATGAGTTCAACTTGTCACACAAATTCAGATCTGCAGACATTTAGTTCAAAAAAAAATATATTGAAACCAAGAAAAGGCTTGAGTTTAAATGGTCACACAAATTCAGATCTGCAGATATTCAGCTCAGATATTGAAACAGCAATGAGTTCAACTTGTCACACAAATTCAGATCTGCAGACATTTAGCTCAGAAAAAAAAAATATTGAAACCAAGAAAAGCCTTGAGTTTAAATAGTTACGCAAATTCAAATCTGCAGATTTACAAAATAAGTTATTGAAACAATCACTCCAATAGGATGCAGACTAAAATAAGTTGCACACAACCAAGAAGCCTTGCGTGGACATAAGCTACAGACAACAATCAATCCTGAAGCTTAAATGGTCACACAAATTCAAATCTGCAAATTTACAATATAAGACACTAAAACAAAAAAAATCAATTTAGATTAACTGAAGATGTCAATTACATGGAAATGATTGTAAACATTAATCATAAGCCCAAAAACAAGCAATTGAACTTAATTTCTGTCACAAGACTCAAAGGTGCAGTATATGCACTTACATATCAAAAATTGCAAAACACTAGTTTTAATGTCCACTAGATGTTCCTGGGGGTACCCATGCCTTTTTTCCTTCTTGTAAGATTTCCTTCTTTACTTCTACGATCAATACCTTTATCTTTATATTGAGCCTTGGAAATATTTGTGGCAGCATCAAAACCCTTACCTCCCCATGCAGGCAATATCTACATCCTCATCCTAGATTGAGTGCCAGTTTGTATTGTAGGAAAATCCTGCTGAGGTGCATTGATCACCTGTTATTGACAGAACAAGTAACCCATGTTGAGGTAATGATTTATTAATATATATATATATAGTCATAGTAAAAATTATAATTCAATTTTACCTGTGAAGAAGGGTCTACACTGGGTTGTGTCTGTGTTGTAGCTGCTGACTGGCTAGGTCCATATAGAGCATCAACCTAATTTCAACAAGAGCTAATAATGAATTTCTGACATGAAACTAGACCAATAAAAAAAATAAAAGAACAATTTATCCCTACCAGTGCAAAATGCTCCTCCAGTATATGTGGATCAATGTCATCTATTGGGTTATGTTGCCCTACTTCATTTGAGGGTTCTTGTTGCTGTTGACTGCTATTTAGTTCCTCACCCTATTATAAACAATCAGTCCATAAGGACACAAGCAACAAATTTTAAAAATAACACTTAGTACAAAACAATTACCTGTTGCCGTTGATGGTGTCTTTTATTGTGGCCTGGAGCACCGCATATACTACGTACACTTCATGGTGACCCCTGTCTTCTTGACTTAGCCATTTGTGAAGCCTTTATCTTCCTCACCAATTTCTCTTCTCCTGAGCAGTGTCTTCCTACCCCTTCTCCTAGTGATTGGCTCAGGTGGAATCATGGGCCCTTGTTGACTTTTAAGCCAGGAGTCCATGTCTTGTGTGAGGTTTAATGTGTATCAATATGTCTCCAAGAAGGTACTGATTTTGTAGCAATCATCTAAAAAGTTTTCTAGCTTGTCTTTGTTGTGGTAAATGACTGAAATGGCATGACTGCAGGGAATTCCTTTCATTTGCCATTTCCTACAGGTGCAAGTACCCTCATTCTTGTTAATCACAAATTGGCCACCAGGCCAAAGCACTTGATACTGATCACCACCGGACCAAATTGAATTGTACAACCAGCTAATTTGCTTGTTTTTTTCCAACTTTTAAGTATCCTAGGGCAATGAACTGTGGTGCATTTGTCATGGCATCCCTTTTCTTCTGAATCCTAATCATCAACTTTGTCCTGATCATCCCATTCATTGTTATAATGCCTTTTATCCTAGTTTCAAGGGTGTGGCTATTGAAGCACTCACAAAGGTTATTATGTAATATATCACACTTAAATCTGGTTTGGAAGTAGGCCCTACTCTAGTGGTGTGGGTCTATCTTCTTCATGTACTCATGGGCACCTGGGGACATCTTATTCAACATGTCCATTGCTCTTTTATAGGCAGGTAGGTATGTAGATTTGGCACAGTTCCACAATTGATCTTTTAGTGTTTTTCCTCTAAAAGTTTTTTTTTTAAATTAGTGTGGATATGCCTAACACAATAGCTATGTTCACTGTGAGGAAACAACTCTTCTATTGCAGGTATTAAACCCTAAGTTGGAAATTTAATATTCACACAACCACCACAAATCAAAACAAAGAAAAGAAACAAGGGAAATCAAATGTCAGTATATAACAAAAGAAGAAATCATATGTATGTAAATAACAAGCAGGACATGCTGGGTATACATTATATCTATTAGGAAAAACCAAAAAATTATCAGGACAGATTATCAATACACTGAAGCAGTGTCGAACCTTATCAAGTAAACCAATTCCAGTTTAGGGAAACCAAAAAGGATTAGCAGGACATATTAGTTAAGCATGACAAATTTATTATACATATATAAAGCAGTATAGAAACTTATCAAGTAGGACAAATTTTAGTACACTGAAGCAGTATAGAACCTTATCAAGTAAACCAATTCCAATTTAGGGCAACCAAAAAGAATTAAAGAGTCCACTCATTCAATTGACGATGGGAAGAAAATTACTTTGTCTATCACTCATAAATGCCAGTGATAGCTATTTGTGATCTTCAAATCTTCTGCCAGCAGCTCCAAGAACCACTTCCAATTCTCCTTGTTCTCTTTGCTTACTGTAGCCAATGCCACAGGATAGATGCAGTCATTTGCATCTATCCCTACAGCTGCTAACAATTGCCCCCATACTTGTCCTTTAAGAAACATCCATCCAGTGATAGAATCTATCTGCATCCTGCCAAGAAACCCTCTCTCAAAGGTGTTAGACAAACATACATGCACTCAAAAACACCTTGGTTACACTTGAATTTAATCCATGAGCCCGGGTGAGTCCTCAATAGCTTCAATCTGTAGTCATAAAGTCTTTCAAGCTGAGTTTTTTCATCACCATCTATGATCCTAGTTTGAATGAAGGAAAAAAAATTGAAGCAAATAAATTAAATTACAGATAAGAGGTAGCAAACTATAAATTAAATAAGACCTAAGCATTAAATTTACCTGAGGGCAAGGCACTTGGCCCTGTATGGTTTCAGCCTATTGATATCCACTTCTTGGTTGATTTTCACAGCCTGGACAATCCCAGCTAGTTTCCATGAAGGATCTGCTCAAAATTGCTCTAGATAGGTTTTGGCTATCCACTCTGCATATACATGCCTATTACTATGATCTCTTGCACATTCATGCTCTAATTTCCCTGCCTTAATCTACACTGTACTCCCATCTTTGACCATAGGTGATGCCCATAGGTAAAAAGGGCATCCTTTCTTGCAAAAGGCTTTGCACCTTTTTTTGGGAATTAGGTCTAAAATTCATTACATATATGTTCTTAATCCCATAAGCCTTCACTACATCTTTGAATTGTTTAAAACTCCTAAATTTCATTCCAATTCTAAATTGAGGATTGTTCATATCAACCTCTTCTTTAAATTCTGAATATTTGGGCTTCTTACTAATTATCTCCTCTTCATTTGTTGATGAGCCTGAATTTAACTGTTTACTGCCTGCATAGTTTGAGTCAACATCATCTTCACCTGCCAGGTTTGGAGGTTCTCCATGAGTAATCACCATGGTCCTGTGTTTTTGGCTAGTATCCCCTACTTCTTGCTCAGAAACATCACTAAAACTGTAATCAGAATCATGAAAGGCATCTTCCTCAACGTCCTTATTCTTACCATCTCCTTTTATTAATTCCTCCTCCAAGTCTCTATCTTCTTCACTAGATCCTCCTTCCACTTCTAAAATATTTCCTATGGTATCATCCATTGATTGTCCACTTCTTACAAGCTTTACACAAACCTGAACCTCCTTGTTACTATCTATAGCAATGGATAGTGCATCCATATCAATGCATATCTTCCTTAAACCCCGGTTCTTATTGCCTACATCTAACCACCATACAGTGCACCCTTCAACATCTAATTGAAACTCCCTTACCATAGCTAGCAACTTAAGCCTAGATATTTGATCTAAAAAGCAGTAGTCTATAAACCCAGCCAAGCCCTTTATACCCCCAACCATGTAGTGCATTCTTATACTAAACAACTCAGCTGTGTGTACTAAAATATAAAGGAAATATACACAGTTAATTCATTGTTTTATGTGTTGTTTATAACAATGTACATATCACTGCCTAATGTAACTAATATCACTGCCTAATGCGACCATCAAATAGGTAATGACAGGTCCTTTGAACCAATTCTTTACAAGTTTATATCAAAAAAATTGTGTCAAGGAAAATAACATAAACCAAAATTAAGTTATATGGAGGCAAATAACACAAACCAGAATTCTGCATTCAAGCTTTCCAATACAATTGTGTTGAGGAAAATTAATACAAACCATAATTAAACTTGTGTTGAGGGAAATTAATTCAAACCATAATTAAATTTACCCAATTCTACCACACCCTTATTTAGAAATAGGGAATTTGTGGTAAGGAAAGCAGATTCCCAAAAATTTTAACTCAAACCAGGAACATAGCACCACATGAATTGTGTTGAGGGAAAGCACATCCATTGTACAAATTAAACAAAAACCCATTTGACAACAAAACTTCTACAACTGTTTGAGATCAAATAACATCACATTTAAAAAAAAAAAGACTAATCATGAGAACAATCTAGGAACCACATTCAACAGAAAAAGTAAGGACATCCAAAGTAAAAAAAAAACCCCCAAAAAATCCACTTCACAGCAATACTTCTACAACTAACAGCTAGGGACCACATTCAATAAAACATTTAGGACATCCAAAGTAGAAAAAACCCAAAAAACCCACTTAACAGCAATACTTCTACAACCAACAGTTATGGACCACATTCAACAAAAAATTTAGGATATACAAAGTAGAAAATAACCAAAAAAAACCCACTTAACATTAACACTTCTACAACTAACAACTGGTGACCACACTCAACATAAAAACCCAGGACATCCAGATTAGAAAAAAAAACCCAACAAACCCAAAAACCCACTTAACAACAAAACTTCTGCAACTACTAGCTAGGGACCACCATAACAAAAAAGAAAAATATTAAGGTACTCTGGTGGACCCTCACCATTGGGAGCACATACCCAAAGTTTCAGTTGTGAACCCTAACCTTATTTTGCTTCAAATAGACACTACAACCTATAAACTAAACATATAATGCAATAAGGGGCATTAGGGTTTCATGGCACTTACAATACTCTGGTAGACCCTCGCCTGCCGGACAGACCTTCCAGTTCACTACCATTTGCAGTTGAAGTCTTGCTTGCCTTGCTACATCACCGATAGTAAGGTTCTCGTCCTTTGCTCCTGACCGTCACCGCAAAGCACTACTTTGGTGAAAATGAGAAGAAAGTGAGAAGGAAAAGCTCACTGTCTTCTCACGGTCTACTTTCCCCTTTTGAGGTGAAGATGACATGTCTGGTTGCTGCTGACAGGGATCACAAAAGAGACATGGACATGCCACATCAGGTTTCTGAGTCAGCACAGCCCTGCTGACAAAGCCGTTCCGGCAACCACGTAAGTTTATGAGGGCTAGAATTGGTCGGGTGACTGACCGGTGAAAAAAAAAATCATAATTAGGTGACCGTTTTTATAAGTTTTGTAGTTTGGTGACCTAAATGAAAATGAAGTAAAGTTGGGTGACCTGAAAATCTAACCCGTGGATGATTAGAACCAACGTTTCATTTATATTTCTTTAAATTAACAGTATCTCATGAACCAAAATAATAAAATTTGGTATTTTAGTATGTTAAAAGAGATTATACTTAAACTTATTTAATTGAAAATAAATTCAATGTTGATATTATTGTTAAAAAAAGAGAAAATTACTGTTTACCCCTCATGAATTTCAAATATTCCCAAACAGCCCCTCCAAGTTTGGCAAACCCCGGACAACCCTTCCGTTATTGTTTAACTTCCCTTTTACCCCCTACCGTTCACTTCAAATGGGTCCATGTTGTGAAATTCCATTTTTGCCCTTGAAAATGGTGGGAAAAAAGCGCCAAATCACATCATGTCCAACCTTTATGTGGGGCTTTCTGCTTGCTTTCTGTTAGACAATGTTTAGAAGTTGCATTACATCTTCTTGTTCTTCTCCTCATTTGGTTTGTTCGATTTCAGTTCTGCCGGTTTCGTAATACGGTGAGAATCTCTTCGTTGCTATCACTTTGACCATTCTACGGGAGGGAGGGAGTAACAGAATTTATAAACAATGGTGTTTATTATGGAGAGTTTTTGTGGTAATGATATATGTAAATCTGTTTCAGGAAACGAGTCTGGGTGAAGTTTATCATACCTGAGAGATATAAATCGGTTTGTCCAACAGAAAATGAAGTTGACTTCCAGCGGATTGGTCAAGTGCACTCCATCTTCAAATGAGCTGTAGTCGATCTTGTTGTCGAGATAGATGATGTGCCATTGTCGATCCTACTGAAAACGAGTTCATTTCACTGTAAAGTTCTTCTCATTTATGATTATCTAGTTGTATATGTTAAATACTATTTAACTTTGCTATTCTATGTTTAAATATATTACATATTTGTTTAAGAATTGTCGTCTCCGTTTAAATTTGTCGGTACCTGTTTAACTATTCATATTAACGTGTAAACTCTCAAAGTCTCTGCGTAAAATATTGATCTTTTTCGTTTAAACTGAATGGTTGGCATGTGGCAGGTAGCAAGTTTATGGTATCCCGTGCAGAAGAATTAATGACGGCATTAATTCTTCTGCACGGTAACATAAATATCGGAAGACCCGTTCGTTGTGATCAGTAAAGCTCGGTCCACTGTGCGTTTCCCTTTTTTCTCGGATCTGAAGCGTCAACCTGCTTGTGGACTTCACACCATAAATGAGAAGGAAGAACACTTCCCATAAACAACCCCTCCTCGCCGTCCTCGTCATCCTCCTCCTCCTCCTCCTCCTCTGCTTCTTGTATATGATATTGGCTGGAGTCAGACCAAAATTTGAAGAACATCTCTATCTTAAAGGATGTCTCATGATCCTCCTCATCTTGAGAATCAATCAACCGTAATCACGCGACAAGTTAAACTATCTTTTCTTAACCAAGTCGAAATTCCCGCATAATTGCCTGAATGCGGAGGATTCTCCAGCGGTGGATGACGGGCAAACAATTAAGCGGGCATTTCGACTTGGGCAAGAAAAGAAAGTTTTTACTTATTGCTTGATTGCGGAGGATTCTCTAGAGGAGGAAGATCATGAAACATCCTTTAAGATGGAGTTGATATTTATCACTTGAGAATTGTTCTTACCCTTTAAGAATGTTTCGTTAGTGTACAAATATTACTTTCTGTGTTTAACTCTCATGATCTTCGCTTAAGTTAGACCATGACACATTGATTAATAGACGTTTTTATGAATGTGTTTGCTTAACCTTTTTTAACGTGTTGTGTTCTACGTTGTGCAGGTTCAAGTTGATGCGCATGTTATGCAACCGTTGTGAGCATTCGAAGGTACAGATACTTGGTGAGTCAAACCGAAATCTTAATAGACGAACGAGGGTCGACTCGCGAGTGTCCGAGGTCCGAGAAGACGTTGTAAATGTTGTAAATGTTGTAAATGTTTTATTTTAAATGAAACAAACTTATTTGAGTGTGAACTTCTGATATTTAATCAGAGGCCATTGTAAATGTTGAAATATTTTAAACAAACAAACTTATTTAAGTGTCAACTTGTGATAACTTGTGATAACTTGTGAAATTTAAACAGAGTCATAGTAAAAATGGCATTGTAAACAAAACAAAATGTTAAACAATAATCGATTTACTCTTTAAACAGTGACAACGGTGTTTAAGCAAATACATAAAGATGTTTAAACAGTGACCCAGGAGGTACCCATCTTCAACGCGATGTCAGTGAAAGCATTCAATTTAAACAATAACATATATTTTAAAACAGTTAAATCACTATATTTAAACGGTTTACATATTCTTTAAACAATATAGAAATTATTTAAGCAGTTAACCGTTAATTTAAACACTATATGTATTGGTTTAAAAATAAAAAGCTTGACGTTTAAACAGAGACTCATGATAACGTGAGAACTTTCCTTCAAGCGATGACAATATGGCTTCATCGCGACAATGGTGGAAAGCGGATGCCAACTTCCAGACAAGGATGCCCGGCCGAAAAATACAATAGATCCAATAATATTTGTCTCTAGGGATTACCCCTTGTCTGTCAATTCAAGTGGGTTCACACTAGTTATTTCCTTTTTTGCCCTTGGGATGGAGGGAAAAATACCGCCCAATCACATCACGTCTAGTCTAGCCTTTATGCATACAACTGTGCACTTTTTTGTTTGCCTTTCTGATTGCTGTTTGTTCTTTACATCTTCTTTTTCTTCTACTTTTTGTTCTTCTTCTCTTCATTTGGTTTGTACGATTTGGTTTTCGGCCAATATATTATTGAGAGTTTTTGTGGTATTGCTAGATACAACGGGGAGAGGAGTGCTAATGTTCACGGCTCAGACTTCTTGGGAGTTGGTGTTAGTTGAGATATGTGAGCGATTGGGTCTCGAAGTTTCTCTTATCAGGGTGAAGTTTATCACACCCGATAGATATAAAACGGTTTGTCCAATAGAAAATGATGTTGACTTCCAGCGGATGTGTCACGTGCACTCCATCTTCAAATGCGCTGTAGTTGATCTTGTTGTCGAGATAGACAATGTGCCATTGTCGAATCCTAATGAAAATGAGTTTTTCTCATTGTAAGTTCCTTCTCTTTTATTTGATTAAGTTGTATAGGTTCATTATTGTTTAAGTATGTCAATCACTGGTTAAAATCTAGTATTATTCGTTTAAGTTAATTGTTCACTGTTTAACTATTTAATTTAACGTTTAAATGTTTACTTTATCACTTAAACAGTCTATTCTCTACATAAAATATTGATCTTTTCATTTAATTGAAGTGTTAGCAGGAATTCAGATTCTGCGAGCGCTCCCGTTCAACCCCATGGTGACCCTACAGTGTGGGATGTCTTCCTTCCTCGTCAGATCATTCTAAAGTGTTGTCGTTGGATATCGGACAACATTTTGACGGTGTTGAACATTTCAGGGACGTACTTCAAAATTTTGCAATCAAATAGAATTTTGACCTCAAATTCATAAAGAACAAAAAACATCGGGTGACTATGGAATGCGCTGCCGATGGTTGTCATTGGCGCCTTTATGCATCAAAAGAGTATAATAAAAATACTTTCAAAATCAAGATAATCAACCCATCACACACTTGCGATGGTGGAATAGGTTCGGAGTCACATCCGAAAGCGTCCAAAAAATGGGTAAGCGCACGAGTGATTCAGAAGCTCAAGGACTGGCCCTTGTACAAGGCCATCGACATTCAGAAGGACATGTTGGGGGAACATGGTGTCCACATACCATACAAGCAGACTTGGTTGGGAAAAGAGCATGCCCGGGTGGTCCTCGACGGCAGTAACATCTCCAGCTACAATTTGTTGCTTTGGTACGTGGAGAAGGTGGATAAGACAAACCCCGGCAGCATTGGGATCATGGAAAGAGACGATGATCGTTTTAAACGTACATTCTTTTCTTTCAGCGCGTGTATTTTGGGATTCAAGAGGGCCTACAGGCCGCTACTGTTTCTCAATGGTACCCACCTCCTTGGAAAGTATCGGGGCACTCTACTGGGTGCCACAGGGAAAGATGGAAACAATGGTTTTTTCCACGTCGCCTTCGGTATTGTCAACAACGAGACCGATGCCAATTGGACTTGGTTCATATCCAAGTTAGGCGATGCTTTATACGAGAAAGGAGATTATCATGAGATAATTACCTTCGTGTCAGACAAGTCCAAGGGCCTTGTGAACGTAATTGCGAGAGTCTTTCCTTCTTCGCCACATGCATACTGTCTTCGACATTTGAAGGCCAATTTTATGAAAGCCAATGTCAGACTTGGAAAGGCATTGAGGGAGGAGTGCTGGTCTATATGCTTTCGCATTGTGTGGGCATCCACGGCTAATGAATTCGATGATACCGTAAATGAACTGCAAGCCAAATTAATAAATCGGATATGTCACATTGGTCGAATTATCAGTTCAGAGGTGACCGTTGGGGTGAGATGTATTCAAATGTCGCGGAGTCGTTCAATACTTGGATCAAAGATGCTCGCCATTTATCGGTGACAAAAATGGTCGACTCCATAATTGTTTAAATATTATTGTCTGACTTTAAATATTATTTTTATCATTTAAATATTTACCCTATTGTTTAAAACAGTTTACAAATTATTTAACCATCATTGTCTTTGTTTAACCTTGTTTGACAGGTTCAAGTTGATGCGCATGTTATGTAACCGCCGTGAGCAAGCGAACAAATGGGAGACCTACTTATGCCCAGACATACATTCGAAGGTAGAGATAATTGTCGAGGATAGCCTAAATCTTCGTGTTGGTCATTGTGTTGATGATCGTTATGAAGTGAACGACCAATGCAGCAACTCTGTAAATCTTGCCATCAGAACTTGTACATGTCGAAGGTGGCAAATTTATGGTCTCCCTTGCAAACACACTTGCACTGTAATAATGCAGACAGACACCAACGTTCATCCATTTATTAGCGGCTACTTCACTATCGACAATTACAAACTGACATATAAGGAAGCTATATTCCCCATACCCGACAATGACAAGCCTTCAGACGGAAATCGTGAGCTTCGTTTGCGATCGCCTGTGATGAGAAAGCAGCCTGGGCGTCCTAGACGAAAGAGGATCGAGTCGGAAGCATTTGATGTCCGCGAGTTATATTGCAGCCGCTGCCACGGATCTGGTCACAATCGTAGATCTTGCAATAAAATTGTCGCCGACTAGGCATTGTAAATAAGCTGATTTCTAAAGAGAAACAATCTGAATTGAATGGCACCTTTTCATATTTAAACAGAAAAACTCTTATTCTTTACAGTGAAGGCATTTATTTAAACAGAGACAGTGTCATTTTAAACAGAGAAACTATAATTTTAAACACTTCACACTGATATTTAAACGATGATTGGTAAATTTAAACAATGAAACTGAAAGGTAAACAATGACACTATAAGTTAAACAATGAAATGAAACTGAATTGAATTTAACCTACTTTACAATTTAAAACAAACAAAATTTACATTGAGATATACAAGTCATGTTCTTCGAAAATAAAAATAATGAATTACATTTGTCCTGGTTTACATTTGAAATATCAGCCCGCTTGCGATGACCCCTCTTTTTCATGGACGCCGGCTGCCTTCCCCTCCTTAAGTATGCGGGAAACATACTTTAATCTCAGGTAAGGGACGTCTGTCTGCGGTAGCCGTAGGTTCTCATCGGCGAGTAATTGCTCGATAAACCGCATGACATAGACGGCGCAATCGACACTTCCTTTTTTTTTGTCGTGGGGTTTCCATGTCGTGAACTAGTAGGTACTTTGAGGTCGCCGACTCGCCGAACTCCATATCGACACAAATGTCGAATAGATTCCTCTATCGAGATATACAAGTTGAGATTAGAATACCGATTAAATACCGAACACTATTAATCGGACATAATTTATTAAAGAACTTACCATGTCCAACGCGTCTTTATCGTACCCCGCACATGAAGAATAATGCATGTATTCTTGTTTATCATTGTCAAGGACGATGACATGGAAGTGGTCATTCATGATTATTGGGAGGATGACAATTTGAACTTCATGCAAGTTGCGCACGGCATCTCCGATCATAGCCATAGTGGTTTCATGTGCGCCGTCCTCGCTGATGACATAAACAACGCCACGGTCGTGGTGATGGAGGCGCGCTCTTGTAAGGATATGGCACTTTGCTCGCCGACTTTTGTATTATGCATACGAAAAGAGTCCCATTACATCGTCCGTGACCATCTCCTTCGCAAGAGTGTATAGTTTGTCCCGTGTGAGTGACGATAAGCTATTCTTCCACACGATCAAAGGCTCGAGGTTAAACGATAATGTATATAATTAGACCATATTGTAACTATTTAAATGATATAGACAATTTTCAAATGATATTATAAATAATTAAACGTTAAATAGATAAATTAAATGATAATATATAAACATTTAAATACTATCATAAAAACTTTAAACTTACATGTCCATAGGGCAGTTGAGGAATATCCTCATCAACTCCCCACTCGTGATTTGTTAAGACGCAATTGGTCAACCCATTTTTCTTCTTCGAACAAAGACTTTTTCGAGCCGCCCTCGCCTAATTTTTGATCGGCCTTGATCATATCTCTGCTACTCGGTCGGGGTCTTCATGCGGCAATCGTTGTTGAGCCTCGACGTGTTCAAAGACCGCAAAGATCTTCCCTTCGATGCGGGATGGCGACAAATGATCAATCGCGAACATATCTTTACATGGTTATTGTTGTTGTGGATTGTGTCCGCTCGATGCTGGACGACAAAGCATTAACCGCAGACATATCCTTACATGCTTCTTCTTGTCGGGATTGTGTCATGCTCGATGCGTATCGCCGGCCACGGCCACGCCCACTGCAATGCATTCAACGATCTTCTCAACCGCGGGCCACTGACAAAGATCAACCCGGAGACACACCCTTTAGCTTGTTCTTGTTCTTTAGGATTCTCGTCCATCTTTGACGCCGCACTCTCGACCACCGGGTTCCATTGTGGTCGGGATTTTGCTAACAAGAGAGTAAACGATCTTCTCAACCATGCAAGAACGGCAACATCATCTACGATCTCCTCCACCGTCACGGCCATATCATCAACGGCGATGAAACTCGCAGAATAAAGATCACCACCGATGGTGTCTGCTATTGTTTCATCGTCACCCCAGGGCGTGGAGACAGAGGCGTGATTGTTCTCCTCTTTGCAAGTCTCTTCGAATGTGGCCGTCTTTGAACTGGCCACCTCGACGATGTCATCGCCGCCAAATCTGGCGCCTCGCTCGTCTCGTGGTGCTTCATTTCTTTGAGGGACGGCGAGTCGATCGTGAAACGTCCCTTCCAGACGTTTCAACCCGAGCGACAAGTCGAGAAAAACTCTGTCATCAATATCTGCACGCCCGCATAAGAGTTGTAGTGACATCTTCGCCTAGTGCTGCCGCTGGGCCGCCACGGCCGAAGGGGCTACCATGGTCGTGGACCGCCACAATCGGGGACCGCTGCTGTCGTGCATGGGGAAGGGGGTTTGTCAGAATCAGCGAGGTGGGGAGAGCTTCTCCTGGCCGAGGAATGCGCGCGCAGGGTGGGCCGGAAATAGGAGAACGACGGCCGAGCCGCACGATGAGGTCGCCTCTCATCCCGCCTTCGAGCAAGTGGTTCCGGAGCACATAGCATCCATCCGTCTGCTGTCCCTCCAACAAATATTTCTTCTTCAACATTCGTCGGAACCAGCTCAGGAAAATAACATATGTAAACCAAACAATTTCAACGAAATCATTCAGTTGAAACTATAAAAACTATATTTAAACAGAGTATTTATATATTTAAACATTATAGAATATATTTAAATGGAGAACAAAATATTTAAATCTTTATGAATAAATTTTAAACTGTAAATAATAAAGTTAAACGCTAAATAATATGTTTAAACATTAAAAGACTTCATAAACATTGTCCATGATTTATTACCTCTTTATCCTTCGAGAGCAATGACAAGTCGGTTTCTATCGTCGCTGCTCCTGTAAGTACTTTCACCATAGCACAAGATCTCGGATCTCGCCAAACGGACTTTCTTTCCGGGTTTCGTCACCAGAAAACCATATGTTAAGCGCAACTAAACAACCCTTAATATACCTTGTGTTGGTCTTCTTCCCGGCGCATCTATCTTGCACTCGAGCGGCTTCTGTGGAATGTCCTCCATAAGCCACTGTGCGCCGCCATCGCCCACGTGCATCGCCTCCCCACTAGCGGTAGATCATCGATATAATCAACGCATCCGCATTGATCGAGCATGATGTATTTGGGAAGAAGACTGCACTCCATGAGGTACACCATCGAGTTCTGATAAAATTTTTCTTCTCCTCTCTATCGAACAAGTTGCACAAGAGTGCTCTTGATGGAGTCTCTCGCTGGTTCTCGTGAGGTTTTTGATAAATACCTCCCTTCAAACGTTAGCGGGTTT
Source organism: Dioscorea cayenensis subsp. rotundata (assembly GCF_009730915.1). NCBI lineage: Eukaryota > Viridiplantae > Streptophyta > Magnoliopsida > Dioscoreales > Dioscoreaceae > Dioscorea > Dioscorea cayenensis. The sequence continues at coordinate 18,647,476 of NC_052487.1, read as the reverse complement.
TTTCTTCGAACACGATCGGCCGCCATCGCAACGCAGCACTCAAGAACGAGGGCCACATCTCGAGGCTCGAAACTCAAAGAAGCTTTTCCCGATCCTCGAATTTATTGGTACGCCATCGCATCCTTTGCAATAGAGAATCAAGAAGGGCCCTCTCTTGAATATAGCTTCCAAATTGATTTCAATCGAACGAACGGTGTCCTTCTGATGATCTCCCAAGATGTAGGTGTCATGTTATCTTCAATTCACCTAAGGTCTCCACTCACCGATGTCAAATAGCAACGCCCATTAACTAGGGTCGACCGCCATAATCACAAGCCTCATGACTAATAACAACATATTCAACAAGATTCACAAAAATCGTTTAAGCTAAATATAAGGTTTTAAACGGAACCTCTCAATTCTTAAACGTAGAGTAACACTTGTTAAACGAGACTCAGTTTCAAAAATGTAGACAACAATACTTAAAAAGAGACAACAAAATTTAAACTAGTAACATCCTCATTTTCAAAAGGTGAACCTCATTTGTAAAACCCAGCAACCATATCAAATGAAATGGAAAACGTGACATTATAAATATTATCATTAAAATCATAACAATCAAAAACTATTTTGATAGTGTATATAGATTTCACGCAAAATAAAACAAAACCTTTACTGAGAAATTTCCCCAGACTCATCAAAACCCCAAATCCCGAGAAATCGGCACTTCAATATCTTCCAACAAAACAGAAGCACAAAACAAAAACCGAAAAATCTTTTCTTTCAGAATAGTAACAGTTAACATAAAACCATACAAAACACCTTAGATCAAACCGATGAAATGCCAACTCACTTCGCTGGACTTCTCTCGAGATACCGTGGAAAGGGAAAAAGTCAAAATTACATGAGGATGCGCCAGAGACAACTTCGAAAGTGTAAAACAAGACGCGAAGTCGAGAAAAACTCATCTATACTGGCTCCAAGAATTTGCCTCTGTTACTCCTATCGAACACTCACTCTCAAACCGACTAAATGGTCATAACCACGACTCCCCACTGCAAGGGACATTTTCGGGCCCATAAAATTTAAAAATCGCGCTGACATCCGTTATACGCTGGGGGTGAAACATAAAGTTCAAAGGAAGGGTAAGGATCGCAAAATCAATGTGGGTGTGGGGAATATTGCAAATCTCTATAGGTTTCTTTTGGCAATTTCCATCTAATTTATATATATATATATATATATATATATTAAATCATCCACCGGAAAACAGATTGGGTTGCTAGCATGGCTGCATGGGCAAAGCGTACTGTATCGTACATAATAAAGAAATTTCATAATATGCCATATACTCACGCAGTACGAATATGAAATAATAGGAAGATCAAGTAGTTAATATAAAATATTCTTTTGTTTCTTTGAGATACATTATGGAAACGAGTTCAACGACTCCAACACCAAATACAAAAATTGGCATCGGGTCCCTCGCTAGGGCGTTGTCGTGAGGATCCGCGATCGAACTCCCGCCCTTCCCAAGGCGAGCACGCGTCATCATAAGTCTTGTCAGAATACCTCAACCTCGCGGGATAATTGCTCTGAAAATATATTCGCGCACTACTATGAGAGTGGTAAGATTTTTCTGACAGATAGTAATCTTGGTTGAGAAATCCTATGGGCGGATAAGGACCTAAATGTAAAAGTTTTGAAAAGATCTTTGGAAGTTAAAAGAGTAATAGAAAAAGAACTGGAGTAAGGAAATGTTTTCGAAAACTAAGGACTGAGGGTGTAAGGCGGTAGTGACCTTTTGAAATACTGTAGTATAAGTACTTCAGGGACCACTTGATAGTTTTGAAAGGACCTTGAGGATACTGTTTATCTTTACAATTCAGGGACCATTAATGAACTTTTCAGGGACTGTTTTGTAAGAAATTATATTTCTGAGGGACTAAAAGTGAATTTCGTATTGAAAACAAACATAAGTTGATAGAAAAATCTAGATTTTGATGGTTTGTTTTTCTTCTTCTCCATTTGCATACAAGAATCTGTAGAGAGAGAGATTTCGAGTTAGACGAGGAAAATTCGAGGTTTTTAACAGAGTGGATTCCATGGAGTCTGCCGGAGTAGAGCCCTCACCGGAGTAGGATTATTAGCTTTTATTTTGCAAGAGCTTTTCTGGTGTATTTTTAATGAATGAGAGTGTATGTATGCATGTTTGTATATGGGCTGAATTTGATAAAAGGCCACGATGGATTTGAGTAGAAAGCGCGAGGACTAATTATCGTAGACTATGAGCGTATGAAATCTGCTTTCGAGTAAAACCATCTGTAGTCACGATGAAATTGCATTGAACTGGAGGCAGATGAGGATTTGGCGCTCACCGTAGGGTGCCATTGTTGTACGCTGAGAGTGGCGTTTAGTTTCGGGTTAATTACGCTGATGATGCATGACGATTAAGCGTTAATGAATACGATGGTCGGATTGAAAATCGATCGAGTTAGCCGGAGTTTGATTTCGCTCTGGACCAAACCAAGTTATAATCGAACTGGCTGAGTTGAATCGACGGATTGAGTCGAATTGAAATCTTTTCGATTGAGTGGGTTTAGACCTGATCTGGGCTTAGTTTGGACGTTGGCTAAAAGATTTGCTGAACCACTCAAGGAAAAATTTGAGTTCTCGGTAGAAGAATTGAGTTGGTTCAAGGTCGGTGGTTTAATTTACGCTTCTCGGGTTTGCAGTGGAACTCGTTTGGCTCGCATAGCACGGTTCCAGCCTAAACTGGGGTTTATTTTAAAATGCAATCGAGACCCGCTTTTAATCGCATGCATAGGCCGGTTTCCAACCGGGACTGGAGGAGCGAAAATCTGCAATAGAGTCGTCTATTATTGTTTCTTATATTTTCTTTGTGTCTTAATTGCGTATATTATGCTATCTCAAGTTAGCGTTGTGTCACTCTCATGGCGGAGTGTCCAAGGTCTGCAAGGAACATACAAGGTATACCTCATGTGAGTTGATAGTGTCTATTATTTAAATTACTGACTAATTATTATTATTTTGTGAAATAATTATTTAATTATTATTATTTTGAAATAATTTATTTAATGGCTGTGTATTTTCGAAATGATGGTATTAATTATTTTCATTTTATTATGCTTTAATTCCTTGTGATACGTCGAAATATACTTATATTTATTATTATTTATTTGTCGCTGATGGCCATGAGTGATCGACGACAAGTACATGATTTTGTATAATCATACATATTTTCAAATAGTATACATATACACGATATAGGATTTAATTATTTAGTTCATGTGTTTATTTTATGGTTACATGCTTTTGATTTGGAAAGATTTGTGAAACCAATGTGGAGCATATTAAAACTGCTTTTATCGGCATTGCTTTGTGGAATCTGTTTTCATCTCTGTAGTACGAAAACTCAGATTACCAGATCCTGGACTTTTACGGCTTTATGCATTACGTTATACTTTTGGCATTAGCTTTCGCGGGAAAATAAACGCTTTATTTCCTAGACGTGGAATGCTGGTCCCCGATAAGCGATCCGTGAGTACGAGGATATACCGGAATCAGACTATTGCTATATCTATACCGATGGTCTGATGGTGACTACGGGCGGCTGGTGCCCTCATCGCAAAGAGGCGTGGTTCCTGCTTTCGGCCACCCTTTAGTAGGTGTGCGGGTGGACCCGGAGCGTTGATCATGTCGCAGACCGTGGGAGCTTTTGTGAGCTCGATTGATGATCAGACGGATCCCGGTCACCACATCGACCGAGGCGGTACAACGCCAAGGTTGTGAAGACCTTTGGCGTTCTAACCCAGTCGTGGACGACTCTGCTATGCTCGTGAGAGAGCTTTCAGTACGTGGATTTCGAGGACGGTTTTATATTACTTGTTAGGTTTTGAATCGGTGATGAGGTAATAGGCCAAGCTCGCCACTCTTTAGGGAGGCACCTCTCACAATAATTTGGATTTTTGGAAAATTGATTTAACGTTGATTTGTGATGACAAATTAAGCTCAAAGCTCTCTTGAAAGTCGATTTCTTACCAAAAATTTTGTCTTTGTGAAAGTTTTGAAATTATTTGTTAAAATTGGATCTCTTATATGCTTTTACAGTACACTACATTTACTTTATTTAAAATTACTAAGCCCACTATCGACCAACCTGAACGTGTGCGTAGGGGCCGCAGTGAGTGCGGGACCCGATTGCACTCGACGATTAGCTTTTGTAGCCAATGTCGCCGAGTCCAAGTGGACCGCAAGAAGGGGTCTCTCTCTTCCTACTATCATGTTGATCGCTGGAGCAGAAGCGTACTCCGCAAATTCTGCACTAGCTTAGTACTTGTAGTATTTATGTGATTTGAAACCCATAGTTGGCGAGAAATTATAAATTGTGATTTGTAAGTCCGACGTACCGAGGCAGCGGTGACAAGCTCGCTCACACGCCGCATCGCCTCCAGGCAGCTATTGGCCGCCTCAGGGAGATCATTACCATACTGTTAAAGCATTTTCTTTTAGTGGACCAAGCACACCGAATCAAAACTCATTTACTTCTCTCTCAAAGTAATAATAAGGAACACTACCATACTTCTAATTATACTATCATTGATGTAGATAGACATACTCAGAATATATATATATATCCCATTTTGATTTATTTTCTAACATGAAATGGATGTTCGCATAAGAACAAAGAGATACATGAGAGTTTGACTTTGTGTACCTCATCTTATTTTCAATACACACCATCGTACTTTAATGGTAAGTATCAATCAAATTCCATTTGAGAACATCTACAGAATGACTTACAAAAAGTGGCATAGCAATGGTTCAGAATAAAAACTTTGAGAATATAGATTCTGACGATTCATGCATCGCTTAACCAATGCTGTGTATATGGACCCCGGAGCAACCAAATACATCCCGCATCTGCTATGGAAACCAACTACTTTTGCTTCAGTAGTTATAAGTAGAAGTGAAATATGTACCTAATTTTCACCGATTGGTCCATACTTTCCTCTTGACGGTACAATGATCGAATTATTATTTTGGCCCAGTATTTCACCAATGCTAGCTGTAGTAACCACTTATGCAGTTAAGGACCCTCATTCGGTATATCTAAATTTAACCTGCCAAACATAAATAATGGAAAACAAAACAAATGTTTTTAATTCAATCTAAAACTTATGGATTAAGAATGGGTTCACCAGTAATTACTCTATGGGTAATTTGGCCAGCGCCTCCCGCTACGTCTAGAAGACCATACGGATTGGCCCATCATACTCGAACATTTGTATTGGAGCAAAATGGCATCTCCACGGGTGATAAATATTTGTTTAACCTCAAATAGACCCATCATCCCATGTTACCTCTCCACCCCAGGTCCTGGTCCACCGAACTGGATCTTTTAACTATACCATAGGTAACCTGGGGAAAAAAAAGAGAGATGCCAAATTTTGGAGCTTCCACACAGAAAGAGGTTAAATGGTGAAGAAAACTCCATAATGGCAAAGTATTGCCTACTTAGAAAACAGTAGACAGCCAGTTATTGGCACCTCCACTTTTAGCACACAGTAAATGCTACGCTTATTAGTCATATGTTTTAACAAATCACCTTCTGCAGTAAAACGAGTAATACATGCAAGTTCTTTATTACAGGTGATTTTCATAATATAATCTTAAGGAAATTATATAAACTATTTGCTACACAACAAATAGCAGCAACGAAACTTGACTTGTTTATAGCAAAGATTAGATAGTAAAGAACTGAATAAGATGATAAAAATAATACAATTTAAAGAGTTTCATCCATGAAATCGCCAAACCATGTAATATGAGAAATTTGAAATGAAATGAATGAGAAACGCAGATTGTTCACATAGAAAGAAAATAAATTTGACAAATATCTGTCAAATATATTTGAGAACATAAAAGACATTGAAGCGTGAAATATAAAAGATGTGCAATCAATAATTGCTTATGCTCTTCCTTCCAAGCCCAGCTAAAGCAAAGAGGCAAGTGAAGTTTCAAAATTAAAAGTTCAAAACATTTTGTCATAGCAAACTGCAGAAAACCAAATAAAATTATTGCTGAGAAGACAATATTCATATTAATTTACTAGGCCCAAAACAGATCAAACTTTATATGTTAAATGCTGAAAGTTAATGAAAGGTTTATATTTTAAGAAAAAATTACCTCTTCCCCAGTTATAACCCCTTTGAAGAACAAATTTGTTAGACCATTGAGGATTACTCTCAACCAGAAAATGCCTATTCCACTTCCTTTCCATGGATAACCAGCAGGTACCTCTTGGGTGGTGATAATTTTCCTTCAAGAACATGGACTCCTTAATGCTATCAATGTACCAATCCACCCTACCATGAAACCTTGGCAATCATTCCATCAGCCAAAAAGAAGAGAAGAAGGTCCCTTGTTACCCTCAAATGGTCCAGAAGTATTTTTCTTGTGATGCCGAAATGAGTGGGATTTAATTGCACCTGGCCCCATCAGCATTGTGAAACCTAAAGTAGCCAGTTACAGATGTCGATTTCAAACGATAGTCAAATATTATCTACAAACAACAACCCAAAAAAAAAAAGTTATAAAAAACATATTTAATTAGTTCAAGAAAACCTTTGCAAAGGAAATTGAAAATAGATTATCTAATGTTAACCTTTGTCAAATTTGAGTCCTCCACTTCCTCCACGCTGCATTTCCCATACTTTGGGTCAGCTTATCATAAAAGTACCTTCATTGATGTAATTCCTACATTACGGACAAAATGGATTTGTTCTAACTCCTGTATATACCATCATCGAATATGGTTCCACCAGTGCTACCCCATGACCATATGTCACAGCACCCAAGTTTCAATCCATTATCTCCACTTAAGCTTAGGACAAGCAACAATCTTGCACGGTTGTTTATAAGTAACAACATTGAGATGAACACTATAATATTTCTAACTCATGAGGTAGTATTAGCCAGAAATGAAAACCTAGTTTACTTTGAGTATAAGTAATTGTACCAATTTATAATTCCCAGTAGTAAAATACTATGTAAATCTTAGTGGTCAATTAAGTAATTAATCAATTATTCTGTCTTGTGGCCATTAGTTACAACAAGGTGATCTTATCCAAAGCAATTCAAGTAACTGGATACAGTTGCTCCAATCAACTCCAACTAGATTTTTTTTTTTA